>NW_027175987.1:5360000-5537500 GCF_023055335.1 Clinocottus analis | reverse complement strand
GAGTAGTATTTCTATTAAAGAGACAGAGTTTATCTCTTCATTACTAAAGCGACATCTATTACAAGTTTTAAAAAAACCCTATTGGAATTCAGATCATTTGGATGACAATCAAAAACATCTATAGTACACACAGTACAGTGTAGTGCATACAGCTACCTTTAAAAGAATAAGAAGGGCACACCACTTTGCATGCATTTGTAGTTTTCTAGAAGAATTTCTGATATTAAGGAAAAATCCATTGATTCAAGGTAAAGGGGAGCTGGAGCCTGTCCCAGCATGCACTGGGTTGAAGTCAAGGAAAAAGGGTGGATCATTCAAGATGAGGTCAGTTGAAGGTGAAAAATGTAAAAATGTGTATCAACCTGTCTTTTTACTGGCAAGTCCATTTGACCCAGAACCCATACTTTTACTAGTATAAGACAAGTACTTTTACTAATATAAGACAGGTACTTCTTTAAAGCATAATAGATGTATAAACCTCTTCTAAAATGAGAATCTTTTCAGCACAACTGTGCTGTTTTGCTGAGGCCATTTTGACATCTCACACTAGTGAAAGTACCAGTGTAAATAATTAAATGAATGAAGGCTGAATTCCATTCGGCTGCTACAGTTTCAGGGTCCTCGTATTGTGCATGCTGGCTCAGTGTCACACTTTAATAGAACAGAGTCATTGTTAATGTTGTTAGTAACACCTGTGCTTTTCTTACTATGATAAGTAAAATACCTGTTGTGAAAAAAGGCCATTGGAAGATATTAAGGGTTCTTTTGAAAATATGTAACTAAATCATTACATCAGAACTATTTAAATCATGATTGAACCTGCCTCGCAGATCATCAATACTGTACAATAGACACCTCTGTAATACTCCGATTGCCAAATTGAAATGTACTATAATAAATGTGCGCAGACAAGTTTGCATGCAAGAGGGGATTTAGGATTCAATGGCTTATAAATACCTTGGATGATCTGTGATCTTTTCAAATCTCATAATTACATCCGCATATTGTTAAGAGGCCTCACAATGAGCTGGATGTTTTATCGAGGTAGTGCAGTTTTATATACATTGTGTCTTTTGAATTTATAATTATCAATACACAGTACTTCAAACCCAAATGAGGCTTCTTGTAAGCTACTTGCAAAGGTAGTTTACTGGTTGAGATTTGTAAGAACTTTTTGCTTTATAAGATAAGCAACAACAGATTTCATCCGCAATGTATGGGGGTGAATAGTTCTCACAGTGACAAAATCAGGCATCTCTTTCAGAAATTCATTTGAACACTTTTCTTATCAATAACTGATTCATCATTCACTGTTTGCCTACATCAGTGGCTTTTAATTATATTTGAGTGATACGTGAAAACTAAGGGTCATAAAAAATGACCCTTACTATAATGAATGTGCCGATGTTCATGACTTAGTGGTTCAAGTTTTAAAGATTACGGTAGTCATCTTTATGAAGGTTTACAAAGAATATACCGGACAAGTTCACATCAGCATCAAGCCATATATTTAATGACATATTGTCTGGAAAACCCATTGAGATTCTCTCTTATAAGTGCTACAGATGCAAAGTACATTATATTAATGTGGTTAACAAAATGCAGTTAGCTACTACTTCTTAATGTTGACATGATTTCAAGCAGTTGTGTTGAAATGCCATTTGCGATGAATGACGTAATCTCGACATGAATAAGGTCCATTCCAGTTTTTCTTTGAAAATAAAAAGCAATATTTATTTCCTTTTTTTTTTTTTAAACACAGTATCCAGTACAGTCATCTAGCACTCAAATTCACTTTTGATGTGCTAGTAGAAAAGTGCTCATCAACATTAGGGGGAAAACTATTTACCAGGATATATATCTTTGAAGCATCAACATACATTTGATAAAGGAACATTTTAACTGATCCAAAATTTAATGTTTTGTTCAAATTCAAACTGACCTTTCTGAATGCAGTAACAAAATGACTGATATGAAATGTGTTCCTTTTGAACTGCGTGAAACACTCTAAATGCTTCATTCAAACTTGATTCCCTGGGCCAGAGGAAGATCTTTGCTGTAGTTTATCGTGCAGGTTGAACGTCTCATGTACTGCTTCCATGAGTCACTGCCAGACTCTCTTCCACCTCCGGTGTGTTTCTCTCCACCAAAGGCTCCTCCGATCTCAGCTCCGCTTGTAGGAATGTTGACATTCACAATGCCGCAGTCGGATCCTTTAGGCCCAAGCCAGCGGAAAACCCGACCCATATCTTTGGTGAAGATGCTGCTGGACAGGCCCTGCTGAACCTCATTGTTCCAGCTAAATGCCTCCTCTTCTGTGTTGAACTTGAGGACATACAGTATGGGGACAAAGGTTTCGGTATGGACAATGGGAGCGTCGTGAGCCAGCCCTGTGATGATGGTGGGCTCCACGTAGTTTCCAGGTCTGTCCATCACCTTTCCTCCACAGACCACAGTGCCACCCTGCTGCTTGGCCTGCTCAATAGCTGCCAGATACTGATCCACAGCTTGTTTGGTGTGCAGAGGCCCATAGAGGGTGGTGGGATCCCAGGGGTCTCCGATGCGGACTTGTTTGTAGGCCTTGGCGACCCTCTCAACCACTGTGTCGTGAAGACTCTTGTGCAGCATTAGCCTCCTAGTTGTGGTGCAGCGTTGACCAGCGGTTCCCACAGATGCAAAGACAGCGGAGGGTACCACAAGATTCAGGTCAGCATCCTCAAACACGATGATCGCATTGTTTCCACCAAGCTCCAGCAGCTTACGACCGAACCTGTCCTGCACCATCATGGCCACCATCTTGCCAACATGGGTGCTGCCAGTGAACGACACCAGATCCACCCGCTCATCCTTCGCCATGGCTGTGCCAATATCGGCGCCTCCGCAGGTCATGGAGCAGATGGCACCAGGCAGCTTGTTCTGCTCCAGCACTTCAGCCACAATCTTGGAAACTGCAACACTTGTGAGAGGTGTGGTTGGAGCTCCTTTCCAGAGGCAGACATTGCCACAGGTCAGAGCGATGGCATTGTTCCAGCCATACACAGCCACGGGAAAGTTAAAGGCTGTGATGATTCCGACGAGACCGACTGGGTTCCACTGTTCGATCAGGGCATGGCCTGGTCTCTCTGAAGGCAGCATGGGCCCACCAATCATTCTTGACAGACCAACAGCATAATCACAGACATCAACATATTCCTGAACCTCTCCCACTCCCTCAACATAGATTTTGCCCATTTCTAGAGCCACCAGGCTACCGAGGACGTTAATCTTCTTTCTAAGTGCATCTCCGATCTGCCTCACAATTTCTCCTCTTTTGGGAGCTGGAATATCTGCCCACATCTTCCATGCCTCCCTCGTCTTCTGGACAGTTTCTTCATACTCAGCCATGGTTGCCTGGGTTACTCTGGCAATTGGCTCATTGTTGGCAGGACAGTATGACGTGATGACCTCCCCGCTGCCCCCCCAGCTTCCATTGTAAACGCCGGGGTTGTCTTCTGACAGGCCCAACTCCTTCAGCCAGGCGTATTTGGGCTGGCTGATGAGGAGACCTGACATAGCTGCTGACTGCTGGCAGTGGACAGATGCTAAATTTTGTCTTAGTAGGAGCCTGCTGTGCCGGGCAAAGGTCAGAGTGAGGCAGCGCTGCATGGGTGCTGGAAGTAAATCAAGTTTAAAATTATTTTACAAGTTTAAAAAACGTTTGAAGACTATTGATGAAATTACAGCTGACAGAGCCATCTCACCACAATCTTTAGGTGAGCTTGTTCTGTCTGGAGCTGCAACTAACACTTATTTTTATACTTGCTAAAACCTTTTTTAAAAATTGTGAAAACAAGTGATATAAAGCAAGCAGAAAATTCTTACATTTGAAAAGCTTGAGTTGCAGAAAGTTTGTCATTTTCTTTTAAAAAAACACAACTTAATACATTTTAAGTTATATCTTACTAAATGTATGTTTTTCCACAAATCCAAATACTTGACTATTTATTGTAGCTCCAATTTTGGCAAATGCTGTTTGCAAGTTTTGGAGTTAACTTTAAAATTTCAAAATGAATAACTTTAAGAAGGTAAATATTAAACTGGATTATAGGCCAGTGCGCTACACTAAACAGGCGCAACAGCGAATGAGGACAGTCAACAGGTGTTGACCAGAAGCTGCGAATACAAAAATAGATTACAACTCTTTCTCTATCAATGCATACATTCACAGAAAACATTGTATTTCAGAAGATACAGTGTTGGACATTGTTATTTAGTTGATTGATTAAGCGAAAAATATTTTGATTATCGGTTATCCATTTAGAATTGTATTGAACCAAAAATTAACTTGTTCCAGCTCTTGCGGGCGTGACTATCTTCTGGTGTTCATAATCTTCTACTAGAGTCTGTGTGAGGGTTTCACTGTTGGTGGCACTAAACGGACAATTTGAAGAAGTCACCTTGGGCTCCAGTTCTTATTTTTCCTGACGTCTAAATAGACCAATAGTGAAAACACACGATATTCTCAAACAACCTTATTTAAAAAAGACAGAGCAGAAAGTACATGAACAGAAGCCGCACACGTGAAGTAGCACTGGAACTGAATATCCCTTAATTTGTGTGCGTTTTTATTTAAAATAGTCTCCGGGTTACATAACCAGAGTTTTCCTTAGACTTTTACTTCATGTCCAGAAAGTCACTCAACCATATCCAATATACGCTTGCGCAATAGACCCCAGTTGTAACAACCACGAGGCTGTCGAAACGTAAACTTATTACATAAAAAAGGAGACCATTGTCACCAACAAGGCAGCTGAATGTAAGCCAAAACAATGATTTTAGGTTTGCAATTGTGAGTCAAATGCCAGTATGTCCGTGTAACAACTTTAGCAGCATGAAGTGACATGGTCGCAGAGTTCAGCGTCAATGTTGTTTAGTCTTAACGACCGCGACTCAAGGTCCTCCGGTTACCTCTCACTAACATCACCACAAATGTATGAAACCTCCTCTTACACCGTTATCTGCAGATGGTACATTATCAAAAGTAAATTGATGTTACTTATGTATTAGTTTTTCACTCACGTTGATATAAAGTACGGAAGGCCACGTCCACTCCTAGGTATAGCTGTGCTTGCAGTCACGACAGTCCCTTAATGTTTCCGGCACAGTTGCTTTATGTTTTCCGGCACAGCTGAAACGGAAGTACTGATGTTGTGCTGCACTCTGATTGGACAGCCGCTTCGTCGCAGTGTGGCGCCTGCTTTGTGAGATTGATCTATGCTAACAAAATTCCCTTTGTTGTGATTAACCGTTTAGCGGTTGTGATTCTGCTGTAATATTTTTTTATATCAAGGACGTTGTCGTTGAGATCATCTGGAGGATGAGTGGCGGAGTGTATGGAGGCGGTGAGTGGGCTCTCGTGAGATAAAACCAAACTGTTGTCCACGTTGTTCTCTAGCTTTAGCCAGCTTTATAGTTAGCTAACTATGCTGGCTATGCTAACGTTTAAGTCTCGCGGGAGATTAAAGCTTCACTAACATCTTTAATCGGCACGCGTTTGAGAATATGTGAATTTCTGAACAGTTTTCGTGCGTTTAATTTGTTTATGAAACAACGAGCTATCCGTGTAACTCCGGTACCGCCGAGCTAGTTAGCTAGCAAACAGGGAAATGAATGAAAGTGGGTTTGCCGAACTCATGTAGCGTTACAGTCTAGTTATTATAGCTTCCTTGGAATTGGAAATACACGTTTCCACTTTTCTTCTGCTCTAAGGGAGAACATTATATTTACTTTAACTCCTCGTTTCCCTCTTTGCTTAGTTTCATATATATATATATATATATATATATATATATATATATATATATATATATATATATATATAAACCTGTGCTTGCTATAATTAACGTTATTACAATATAATTATAATTAATATAATAATTATAACGTCACATATATTACGGTAGCAGATCTGGCAAATCCTGTAAACAGCATGTGTAGCGAAGTAAAAAGTAACATTGCAGTATATACAACCTATAACTTGAAACGTGCTTTATGTGGTGTACTAAAACAAAATATAACCAAAATGGTAATCCCATTAATAACAATAAGATAAGATAATCCTTTATTAGTCCCTCTGTGGGGAAATTACAGGATTACAGTAGCACTGTGCACAAGTAATAGTAATAAGATAAAGAAACAAGTAATATGAATAAACAATAGAATGGTAATAACAGATTTTATTTTTAGCAGTAACAAGAATAATATTAAATTTACAGATAGAATCAAATTTACAGATGGAATAAAAAATATACAGATGAATCCGATATTTAAAATATACAGATGGAATAAAAGGAAATTGTATTTACAGATGGATTAGAAATTGTACAAGTACTGAAAAAAGAAATACGAGTGAATATTGCATGGAAAGTGCCTAGTGAATATTGAATATTGCATGGAAAGTGCAGTGGTGCATGGATTAAGTCATCATGTGCTCACAAAAAGCTCACAAAAAAATGTTCGGTGTGCTCAGAGTGGTTTTATGGTCTACTGGGGGCTCAGCTGGTTGTGCAGCCTGACAGCAGTGGGGAGGAAGGACTTGCGGTACCTCTCCCTAAGACACCGGGGATGAATCAGCCGGTGGCTGAAGGAGCTGTGCAGCGCGTCCTGCATGGGGTGGGAGGCGTGGTTCATCATGCATGATAGCTTGGTCATCATCCTCCTGTCCCCCACCACCTCCACAGTCTCCAGAGGACGCCCCAGCACACTGCTGGCCTTCCTCACCAGTTTGTCCAGCGTCTTCCTGTCAGTTGCTGAGAGGCTGCTGCTCCAGAAGACTACTCCGTAAAAAATGGCTGATGCCACCACAGAGTCGGAGAAGGTCTTCAGGAGTGCTCCCTGCACCCCAAAAGACCTCAGTCTCTTCAGCAGGAAGAATCTGCTCTGTCCTTTTTTATAAAGAGCATGTGTGTGTTTAGTCCAGTCCAGTTTATTGTTTAAGTGAACACCCAGGTACTTGTAAGACTGTACAATCTCAATGTCCAGTCCCTGGATGCTCACCGGTAGCGCAGGAGGGCATTTACCCCGACGGAGGTCCACCACCAGCTCCTTGGTCTTGCTGGAGTTTATATGGAGGCGGTTCCGCTGGCACCATCCCAAAAAGTCCTGGTTTAGTTCTCTGTATTCTCTGTCATCATCGGCGGAGATGAGGCCGGCGATTGCAGAGTCGTCAGAGAACTTTTGCAGGTGGCAGAGTTGTGGCTGAAGTCCGATGTGTATATGGTGAAGAGGAATGGAGCCAGAACGGTTCCCTGTGGGGCCCCTGTGCTGCAGGACACCCGATCTGACTCACATCCCCGTATCCGCACATACTATGGACGGTTGGTGAGGTAATCCAGTATCCATGCCGTCAGGTGGTGGTCCACCCCGGTCTGCTTCAGCTTGTCTCTCAGTAGAAAAGGCTGGATGGTGTTGAAGGCACTGGAGAAGTTGTAGACCATGACTCTCACAATACTGGAAGCGCTGAATACTCGACGAGCTGCCCTCTGCCAATGACGTGGCAGACTGAGTTTTTTTTAAATATATTTACTTGGTATTAATAGCTGATGTATTGTTGTTGTTGTTTTGACCTTTTTGTGTGAATGTGTAATGGAAATATTTGTTGTTGTGTTTGTCTCTGGGATATTGTTTAAAGAACGGCTCTTGAGTCTGTACATGCTCACTTCAATAAAAAACATAACATATACTGCAGAATTTTTTAATGCAATTTTAACCCAGAAACCCAAACTGTCCAAAATGGGTACAGTACTTGTTAAGGAAGGTAACTATGCTTAGATGGATAATTTTTTTGTGTGTTTTTAAAAAAAAAAAAAATCCTAATTTTTGCAGACGAGGTGGGAGCTCTGGTGTTCGACATTGGCTCATACACTGTAAGAGCTGGCTACGCAGGAGAAGACTGTCCTAAGGTAAGTGGATCACACACATGACCTGATTAACTATGTGTCTTTTTTCTCTCTGTGCATCTTCATCTTCCTTCCGGGTGTTTGACATTGTCAAGAAATGAGGGCTATCACCCTGGAGACAGACGGCATTTAGTTCAGAACATTCTCAAGTGCTTACTTGGTTTTGATTCATCTGTGTTTTAGGTGGAGAGCTTGATTGTGTAAATGTCTGTTTGGTAAGAGAAATGTCAGAGTTGAACACTGATGCCCATCATCAAATTCATCTATGTAATCTCTGTGCAAATACCACATTATGATATGCTCTGGTCATCATCCGTAATGAGAGTTGGTTCTGGGAGATGTTAGAGCAGGAAAACACAGGTGGCATAAAATTAACGATGGCTAAATTCCATTTAGCTGCTTCAGTTTCAGGGTCTTGATATTGTGGGGTCTAGCTTACTGTCACACCATCAAGGTTTACTAGGACACCTAAGTAAAACAGAGTGCTTTAATGTTATTAGTAACATCATTGCTTTTTCTGCTATCACTTCAGTCAGACATGTGCAAGCTGAATCAGTCAGTACATTACTTTTTCCTCTCTCATTACATTACTTTTAAGCATTAAAAAAAAACTCTTTGTCTTTCTATGAGTCAGACAAGCATTGCCTCACCCTCAATTTCTCAGAAATGGGATTTCTTTTTTCATTGCAAAATATATTTACCAGCATTGTGTCCTGTTGTGTTTTTTTTTTTCCGACTCGATTCAGGCGGACTTCCCCACAGTGATAGGTGTGACCATTGACCGAGAGGATGGCAGCACACCCATGGAGACGGAGGGTGAAAAGAGCAAGCAGAGTGGCACCACCTACTATATTGATACCAACCAGCTGAGGGTACCCAGGGAGAGCATGGAGGTCATGTCGCCGCTCAAGAATGGCATGAGTGAGTGTGTGAATTTTAATGTTATTGGTTTGTAAACAAGGCTGTTTCCAAAATTGGTACAGTGTTTGTGCAATGCCGAAATATGTCTGCATTTCCAACCCGTATGAATATAAATGGGTTGTGTGTAACTGCATGACCCGAATTTTTGTCATAGTTTGTGACGTAAACGCCAACACTAAATATTTATAATTCTGTCTGCGTGAACGTAATCCATAATTAGTCCGTTAGTCTGACAGCCAATTTCTAGATGTACTCGTCACAACCCTGTGCATCATGAATATTAATGAGATTATTTGGACATTCAAAGCCAGCTCTGGGTCTCATGTCCGAGCTGTCTTTGGAGCTTACATTGAACTGTGATTATCACTTTTGCATCATTAATTATTTCCCCAAGTCTCAGTTTCAATCTTAGACTTTTTTTCCCTTCTGTCCTGTTTTCTGTACATAAGTTGTTTTCCTTCTGTTTAAAGTTATTTTAATGAACTATATTGTGTTTCTCAATATTACAACAATTATCCAAAGTTAGGGCAGCAACAGCTGATTATATTAATTATCAACACATTTTTTGATTATTCCTTTGATTAATCAATCATTTAATTTAATCTATAAAATGTTTAAGAAATAGGGGGAAAATGCTCATTACAATTTTCAAATAACCTAACCACAAACAAGCTATATTGACTACAACTTATAAAAGCCTCAGATCGGTAAAGCAACATCCAAGGAATGGGGACCTTTTGCATAGGACATATATTCTTTAAACATTAACTAAACCAAGTCAAAATTCTCTGTGCAATTGTATTTTATTTCTGACAGCGGATGTGAAACATGCGCTCTGGTGCACTGACCTAGCTGATGATGCTCATCAGAATCTGGTCCAGTGGAGTTTGGCTGTGAGGCTATTTAGAGACGAGTGTGACACCAATCTTAATTGCAGCAGAACAGCATTGTGGGACGACAGGCTCCCCCTTTGAGGGCTGACCTGGAACATTGGTGCCTTGATGCTCAATTTTTTATCTGAAATAACTCATTGCCCTCTATTTTCTACACCATCTGACCCAGCAATGATAATGACGATGATAGATACACAATCTTTTGTGACGTAGAATTTTTTTTTGTAGGCCTGAAGCCATACATATAGTAAAGACATATCTTGAGAACATACATAATTGCAATGTTATTTCTCAAAACTAGATGAGGTATTTTCTATTTTGAATAAATTTGGCTATCTCATGTTTAAGCACATATAGTTGTTTTGTCTTGTGTAATAGCCCAAACTATGAATCAGCAATAATCTGGCAGTGATTTGACATTTAACTAACCGTCTCTGTGTTTTCCTTTTGGCCTCTTTTGCAGTTGAGGACTGGGACAGTTTCCAGGGCATTTTGGATCACACCTACAAGATGCACTTCAAGTCTGAACCCAGCCTGCATCCAGTGCTCATGTCCGAAGCATCGGTGAGTTAGCGTTTGTATGAGCTAGAGTCTGAACTACACCGGCTGGAAGACATATTCTGACATATTCTGTGATTGCACTATGACCAAACAGTATTCACACAGTTGGAATCTATCAGCAAACAGAGAAATGGTGGCATACTTTTATTTTTTTATATTTTTTTTATCATATTTATATTTTTTCATATTTTATTTTTTGAAAAATTTGTCCTTGGAGATTAATAAAGTACTTTTCATTCATTCATTATTTAAAGTCCTGTTCTGTTTTTAGAATATTAACATCTTAGTTGAATAATCGTGAGCTTTTTGAGATGCTATTTGTTTTAGCAGTAATCTACATATAAAAGAGGTGAGGATTTGAATTTAAGAGCTGAAGTGTTTCCTGCTCTGGTCTTCATCACATCACAAAGAAACTTAGTAGTTTGTGCTGACAGTAATCTTTTGTGAACGGCTTATTTTCTGTTTTGTGTCCACAGTGGAACACACGAGCGAAACGTGAGAAACTGACAGAGCTGATGTTTGAACATTACAACATTCCTGCTTTCTTCCTCTGTAAATCTGCTGTGCTGTCTGCGTATCCTTTACTGCTTCACTTCATCCAGAAAAGGATGGGAGACGAAGCTAATATGAGTCTTTTTGTTTTCCATTAAATGTCTAATAATGCTGCGAGAATACTGTTTCTTATTTTGAAAAGCCAGTTGAACTAGTACTGTATCTGTTACGGGTTGAACTGGATAACGTTTCCTTTACTCTGAGCGTCTAAGCTTTGCCAATGGGCGGTCTACCAGCTTGGTCCTGGACAGCGGAGCCACACACACCACAGCAATTCCAGTGCATGATGGCTATGTCCTGCAGCAAGGTATTATCATAATTTGTCATTCACCACGTTGATAATCCGTCTGCAAGTTTTACTTTGTTTACATATTAACTAATAGAATAAAACATGTTTAATGCATGTTATCTTCTTTTATTAATGTTGCCACCTGCTGGTTGGAACTTGCATCTCAGACCATCAAGCCAGTTCCCACAAATGTTATTCAAAGCTTCTGAGAAACAGTAAATTTCAAAATGCCTTCATGTTTGTAAAAATCTTTATCTGTCCAAATGCAGCCTGATTAAATCACTTTTTTTCTCTAGGTGAAACTAATTCATGTTGTAAAATGGCAACATAATGCTTTTTGATACAAAGCAAACCAAAGAGTCTAAGCTGCAGGGAAACAATATATTGCTAATTAATTGCATATCAAGGGATTTATCAAGCTGAGCAAGTTGTAAACAATGTGTGTGGAGTTGCTGATATAAATGTAAAAGTAATAGTGATTTACTGTTTTCCTTTGAGTCATGTGTTTTTTTTATTCTCTCTGACAGGCATTGTCAAATCGCCCCTGGCTGGAGACTTCATGAGCATGCAGTGTAGGGAGCTTTTTCAAGATTTAAATGTTGAAATAATCCCCCCGTACATGATTGCATCAAAGGTAAGATAACACTATTGTAGAGAATCTTAATTTTAGTCTTTCACAGGTGAAACAGTACGATTTAAATAATCTAGTAGAAATATTTGGGATGTATTGCTCTAGCTGGAAACCTATTAACCTTTTGTGTAAGTGGCATTGGTTCAGGACAGGTGAAGATCGTGTCTCACAAATAATCTTCAATGGACAAATGTGTATTTATGAATGCAACGTGTTTTGAACGTTATGATTAAAACATCCATACAGTAGTGTAATGAAATTTGTTTTCCCTGTTATCGTATGAATTTAAAATGTTGCCTGTAAATTTGATGAAGTGGCTGTTAAAATACGTAAAGGTTAAAGCATATTTACTACCCAAAACATCCATGTATTAGGTAGTGTGATCATAATACTATCTATGTTCACTCTAGGATATGCTTACATATAATAAAAGAAAATGCATGAATTAAATCTTCCTGGCCCAAAGTTGGACCTGGAACTCTTTAGTGTGGGTCCTATTTGTCATCTTCCTTTATATCAGACAATGTCAACCACAGTGTTTGTCATTACAGGATGGAGTGCGAGAGGCATCACCGGCCAGCTGGAAGAAAAAAGAGAAACTACCTCAAGTCACACGCTCATGGCACAACTACATGTGTAATGTAAGCAGCAAACTCTGAGACACCTTTTGTTTTTGATCTTGCAGTAATCAAGGAATTATTGGTATGTATTGTGTTTGGTTGAATGTGTGCCAACATCGTTCTTAATATTTGCAGTGTGTGATCCAGGACTTCCAGGCGTCCGTGCTGCAGGTGTCAGACTCGCCATATGATGAACAGTAAGGGCATTATTGGCAACTTAATATGAATCTGACGTTAACGTAGACATTGTCATTATTATAATATTTTAAACTTCAGCTTGTGTGGACGTTTGTGAAAGTAAACTACTTCTGAAAGGTTAAAATAAACAACTCACAAAATGAGCATAACGATTTCAAATTACATCATGGATAAAACTTAAAAAATTCCCAGCTGTACACTGACGATGTTTGCACTCAAATATAGAGTAATTTGATTAAGACAATAGTTGGATTTAACTCGACTAAGGTATTCCCATGAGCAGAATTCTTTGGTTGAGCAGGAATAGAGCTGAATAGGAGTCCTGCACACTGCTGTTGGAAAACTCGTAATTCCTTTGAACCAACATTTGGGTTCCAAGTGGACCTTTGACATTATTGTAATGCAAAAAGAATACCGTTGCCTTCAAATATTTCTGATTTTCTGAGAAATGTAAGTTAGTATGTCCTTAAGTTATCAATTTAATTGAGATGTTACTGTGTAACAAAATACTACTTTATTTGATCAAAAGACAATTAATTGTCATATTGTAAAATCGCCCAGCCGCACTCAGTCTTCTCTTTTTCATCAGGGTTGCTGCACAGATGCCCACAGTTCATTATGAGCTGCCCAACGGCTATAACTGTGACTTTGGGGCTGAGAGGCTGAAGATCCCAGAGGGGCTGTTTGACCCCTCTAATGCCAAGGTGTGTGTTACCAATGTGTAGCAAACAGGACAGACAAAAAAGCCAAACATGCTGCTCGAAAAAAAAGAAAGCTCTGACATGAAAAGTTTTTTAAAGCGTCCCGATGTGTTGCTTTTTATGTGTTATGGAATAGTTTTAAGAAAATGTAATGATGTGATGTTTGTTGTGATTACTTCAGGGACTGTCTGGAAACACCATGTTGGGGGTTGGCCATGTGGTGACGACCAGCGTGGGAATGTGTGACATTGACATCCGGCCGGTAAATATCAACTTGCTTTAAACACGGCTTACACATATTTTTGGTGTCTGAAATGTGTTACCTGTTCTTTGAGATGCTTCAGTTTAACTTTTATCCATTCAAATTAGGCTCTTAATTGGAATAAATTTGAACAAGTAAAGCTGTCTTAGTAGACGAATCATAAAAGTTCAGTTTTAGGCCAACCTGCAGCTTCAAATTAAACAGTTTTTTATTTATTTGTCGATGACATTTGGCCAGTAGTATGTTTAAAAAATAATTGAGATATTCCAAGGCTGTTGGGGGCTAATTGGGCACGCCCAAAAAATATGTATAAAGGTTTTGGTAAAAAATGAATTCCTTGTGACTGGTTTCTGCTTGGCTTTAAAAACATGAACCCTAATTTGCTTAACCTTTTGACTTTGTGCCTCAGGGTCTATATGGCAGTGTGGTGGTTACCGGAGGAAACACGCTCATTCAGGGATTCACAGACAGACTGAACAGAGAACTCTCCCAAAAAACCCCTCCGGTGAGTTAATGCCAGCCCCAACACATTATTATTCAATTATAGACTGCAGCGATATCTGAAATTTAATGAACATTAAGTATTGATTTGTACACACATTTCATGCCAGAGTTTAACATGTCTGTCTGTGATTTGCAGAGCATGAGACTAAAGCTGATAGCCAACAACACTACAGTGGAGCGCCGGTTCAGTGCCTGGATAGGAGGCTCCATCCTGGCATCACTTGTAAGGACACAAAGCAGTTTAAACTGTTATAAATATGTCAACAGGTTTTTAATTGTTATATTAGTTCTTGAGGTAAAGAAAACTGTCTCACACATTGATGGGATTGAAGGCAACAACTACATGGCAAGTGAATATTTAAAATGTGGGTCCTCGATGCCTGTAATTTAATAAAAGTGGTGGCAAAATACACAAGTTCTGTAATCACAGCCACTTTGCTTAACATCTTTGTCTGTGTTCTCCTACTTTTATCCTAATTTATGGAAACTAAACATTTTCTGTATCTGCCAGGGAACCTTCCAGCAGATGTGGATCTCCAAACAGGAGTATGAGGAGGGAGGAAAGCAGTGTGTAGACAGGAAGTGCCCTTGATTTTACACCCAACCCTCTCCATCACTGTCTTTGCCACAAGCTCAACATCATGAGTTCACCTCTGACCCCGGACTCAGGAACACCCACAGATGATCACTTTTGTTTTGTACGATTTTTTTTTATTTTTTTTTTAAGTTTGTCAATATACCACCTGTCTCACATTTACAAAGTAAACTGTCACATGATGAAAGATGGTTTGAGTTCCATTGTTTGTCCCTAAAGTCAAGTCTGTTGCCTTTTTTTTTTTAGATCAGTTTCGTTTAGTGTCCATATCTTTTCTCCCACTCCAGAGATTGGCTGACCTGTTCTGAGGATCATTAAATGTCAGTCCATCGGAATCAAGTTTTTGATTGCAATGGGAAAAACAATTTGCTCTGAAAAGTTTCTACTGAATACTGGCACAGTAAAATTTGGGTTGTGTATTTGAAGGAACGACTTACAGTTCTGTGAATCATTTCCTCTGTTCATAAGTCTTTTTGTGTAATCAGTAAACTGAGGCAAAAGCCAGATCTTGCCTCTGTTTATTTGTGTCAACGCAAATAAATAAGTATTTAATTTTCATTTTGTTAAAAGGAGTGTGATAAATGTACAAGTTTGTATAACTTTTACATGCACATGGTTATTTAAATCATGGGTGTCTTGTATCAATTGCTTTTAAAACATGAAACGCAGCAGATTTACATTTTGGTAACTGTATTGAATTACAAAACAGTTACCAAATTAAGTTGCATTGACATTCTTAAGCAACATAACCAAAACCTTAAATACTACTTTTACAAATTACAAAATCATGACGAGACCTCAATACATGTTTTGATGTTTGGTTAAAAAAGAAAAAGCAACAAGTCAGTAATAGAGCATAGTTTATCTTATAGGATCAAATAACAGCTAGACAAATAAAACTCATACTCAACGGTTTTGGACCACCTTCAATGATTTAAAATGAGCCAATTCAAACGCAAGTATTCATATTAAGTAAACGCAGAGATGGCATTGTGTATGGAGAGATGTCAGGCTGATGTCCGTCCGATATTCCTTAATTGTAAAATATGCACATGACATTTTATGATGCAGGAACTTTTACTTGAGGAAACTTCTCCTTGAGTTTGGCCCAAGTTGTCCTCTCTAAGCTGGCTTTCCTGGCCTTCTCTCGAAGATGCTTCTCTATGCGCAGCCTGAAAGACAGAAAAATACAAAAGTCTATTTTTGTACGGGAACAGGAATTTTGCACAACATAAGTTATGGTTAAACTCCACACTTTTTTTACGCAGTATAAACAGCGCGCAAAATGACATATGCCATATCTTACCTTATGTGAGGTTGCACAAACTTGGGTGTGAAGAAGGACTTTCGCTTATACTTTCTGTTCATGTACCAAGGAATAGCATATTCTTTGAATCGATACCTGAGGGGAGAAAAAATGTGGACTTGAGTGATGTCACTTGCCACATTTCATGTTCTAAAAAGCCTGACCCTTGAGATGTACTGCAATCAGGTAACAGACCACCTGCAGACAGTTTATAAATCAGTTAGATTTACAATATTCTGTTTAAATCAGAAGAAGGTTTGGATATTAATATCAAGTCTGCAATATTCAGCTCTGGCAAGGTTTCCATAACACATTTTTAAAAACTTAAAATAATTTTCAAATCGGGCATTGTTTACATAAATGTTAACACGCTCTGAGTCTTCTTCCCTGTCCTATTGCAGCATATCTCTGTGTAACCACCGCCCTTTGTGTAGTGGAATAGTGAAACATTCATGAGAATCCACAAGAAAGGTCAAAAACTCTGTTACACAAAACCATCTCAGAAATCATCAATGGAAACTGTAAAAGTGCAGACGCTTTCAAAAAATAATTGGCAGGTGATTGGATTAACCATCTGTCAATCAAACTTGCTGAAGCTAGTCTCGAGAAAAGAGAAAAACTCTTATTTTGGGAAAAACCGTCAGTGCTTTTCTTTGCTCTTTTCCTGAAAAATACTCCAGTTCCATATTAAATACTCTTAGACGACACCTAGAGCTGCCAGTAGCTCCTCAAAGGACACTGATGGTTCATGCTCTGGTTTACCAAACACAAACGCTTGACTTAAAGTTTGACTAGATGAATTTTTGTGTGATGTGATTCTGCAATTCTCAAGTATTCTCGCAAGAAAACTGTGCAACGCAACAAAAACTACTAGTTTCTCCATATGTATGTGTGATATCATGTATACGGAGAATCTTCCCTCACCAGTAGACATGTCCAAATTTGTTCCTTCTCCAGGCTCCTGGTCTGCCTTTCTCCTGCCCTGTCTGCAGCAGTCGCAGTGCAGTTTCTCTTTCAGTCACCACTGTCTCCAGTCTGATCATCGATCGCGCAACCTGGGAAGAAGAGGACAGTAAGATTTATCTTCTCCAGGGCTCCTACTTAAATAGAAACCTTGGATACCAAAGGTTTAGCCAAAATGTATGCGTCAAATGTAATTCCCACTTGGAGGAGATGTCACTTGAGCATCATACCAACCTTCCTTATTCTTTCGGGACTCGGCATCTGAACCCTTTGCCTCTTTGCTTCCTGCTCAAGTGTTAGTAGCAAGTTCTTTTCTTTTAACAGCACATACCTGAGAGAGAAGAAGAGTGTAACACAGCTGATACATGTTCAAACACTGAAGTGCCAGTGTGATCTTGACAGTGCTTACCAGAGTTTATGTAAATCTTCATTGCTCTTTGTTCTCATTTGTTTGGCAGTCCATGGCGCACCTATTAAATGTTTTAATAGTTTTATATCAATAAAGTAGACTGTGCAGCTTTGGAGTGGAGACAAGCTTAAGAATACAAGCTTACTAAAGTGTTTTACCTGACTTCACTTCGGTCTGTCCCCAGTTCTCGGGGAAGTCAAAGAACTCATCCATCCCCCTCCTGCTGACGGTTGTGTGCAGGGTTCGACACTGCCCCACAGAGCTGCTGTGACTGTACCAAGACAGGGCAGCAAGGGGAGACGTTGCCCTGGTGGGTGCAAAATAAATTAACATCACAAGACTTAAAAAAGGGACAACCAATCTCAAATCAGAATTGGCATGCAAGTTTCCTATGATTGCACCTCTTGGTTTTCAGCAAGTAGCAGAGGCACATGTTTTGGACAAATCCGAAAACAAGTGCATTATGCTTCTATTAAAATATCTCCTTTAATTTCTATACACCAAACAAAATATAAAACACTGCTAAATATATCTGAATCCATGACTTTCCACGTGAATCCAATGGCAATAGAAATTAATGGTCGCATCAGACAATCAATACTTAATTCATTAGGACTGTTATTCATTGTATTAGCTAGATAAAACACCTTTACAAGCAAGCCAGAGCCAGTGTGAACTGTGAACACGTTGACTTTCACGGCGCCTTCATGTCATGTTTCACGCACTGCAACTTGTCTTAACGTTACCTGTAAAGACGAGGCTGGTATTTGGTCCAAGTAGAAGAACAATGCTGGCTGTTTATCGCTGAGGATATCTTAAAGACATTTTGAAACTGCTTGCAAAGAGTCAAAACGCGTCCTGCTGATGAGGACGTCGCCATCTTTAACGTTGTCCTTCCCACATTACCCACAATGCATCTTTTTATACCTAATACTTTTTTTTCTTCTTTTCCTTTTAATGTATTTATATATATTTATTTAATGTATTGTATATACTATGCCTTAATAATAATAATAAAACAATTTAACTAGAATTAAATTATACGTATCTGCTCTGATTAAAAATGTCGGTTTCCGCTTCACCGTGTCTGCAACCAATCAGTGCTCCTGTTGTTGAACCGCCGTCCCTTTGTAGAGATGGTGGGCATGAGTGTTCTCAGGTCTGCTGCTGCTTTTGCAGCCAGACTGAGTCCTCTGAAATCTGGAAATAATGCGGCAAATTTGCTCACTCGAACAATCCCACGGGCAGATAAAGGTAAGAGACACGTTGGATTTTTAAGGAATATGAAGTTGATCCTTAAGCGGGACGTCTCTTCCTATGACCTTGTGCCGAGGCTTGTTAGCTTGCTAATATCAGCTAGCTGGTTAAATTAGCTGATAACTTTAACGTTTGTCCTGCTGTCATTACAAAGTACACCACGTTAGTGGGCTGGTAACATTACTTTAATAGTTATAGGTAGCTTGCTCACTCTTATTTGTCAGCAGATACCATTTTTAAACATACATGCATTTTATTAGAGCAAATATGTTCTTATAGCTGGTATAATAGTCAACATATACAAAATATTTTTTTTCTGTCAAATTGAATTCAATTAATCATCTAATTTTATCAATTTTATATCTTATTGTATTATAATTATATGGCATAAATTCCAGGGACTTTTGACGGTTTGACGCTATACAACTAATTTGACTCAGTGGGATGCAAATTAAACATCTTACTATACGATTTTAGAACCTTTAGTAACATTAAATATCAGAATGTATATGGACCGGTAATATTGATCATAACAGTGATATTGTCTCTCCCTGAGTTATTAATCATCAGTATTGTGGATATAGTGAACAAAGATTGTTCAGTTTACTTAGCTACTATAGCCTAATAAGTTCATAACGTGTAATACAATAACCAAAATGTAAGTCTTTTTATCAGAACTAATGGTCAGATTTTATATGATGACCTCAATACTATGTTAATAAACGACACACCCTTTAACTGTGAAATAAATGCTCACAACACTCATGCTTGTCTCGCAGTGGCTGTCCGTTGGGGTCATGGAAAGAAAATGTTTGTCATCAAACCCACTGACTTCTATGACAGGAGATTTCTGCGCTTATTGGTGAGTACTGCAACTTCATCTCATAATCCCCTGCAATCATGACATCTTAAAGAGTTTGTGTTAGCCTAAATTTGGTAGCTGCAGTAGATGATAATATCGAAATTAGCAGTAGACAGTCTTGATTAGACCTCCAGTCTTGATCAGTCCTCATGCAAATCACGTTACACTTTTCAGGATTTAATTTAGTCTTTTTCTTTTTTCAGCAATATTACATCCTGCTGACTGGTATTCCTCTGGCTGTTATTGTCACATGTGTGAACGTCTTCGTCGGTAAGTAAAGACACGTGTGTTATTAAGAATTTATTGGATAATATTTGGTAATTTAAAGATGTCATTTGAGGAGTAAATCAAAATAAGTTGCCTGTTACTTTGAATTGAACTTTGGTTTGATTGAATCGTGAAGGTGAAGCAGAGCTGGTTGAAACTCCTGTGGATTACGAACCTGAGTACTGGGAGTACTACAAGGTAAACTTAGCTTGCATCTTATCTCATGTCACCAATTTGAACCCTAGTTTAGGATAATATGGGCTGAAGCATGTTTTAAATTGGGAATTGGCATCAGTATGTGATTATTACCTTTACCATAATTAAGCTTTTGCTGTAATGGCATACTTTGAATCAGCTGTTTGACCATGGATTTTGTCAGTGCAGAGTTCTATAAATATGCTTGTGCAGTTATTTCATTCATGTAGTAATATTTTGGAGAAATGTAGAAGGATAAAAAATCAAATATAGTCACAATAACTAATCAACTACTTGATTACTTTCACAGGAAAAATCAGCTATTTTTTTATTTGGATCAAATACATTTTCAGTTCTTAAAAATATTCTTTGTCTTTTTACCTGTCATTGCAGCACCCCATCACCAGGTGGATTGCACGGACCTTCTATGATTCCCCAGTGAAGGACTATGAAAAGATGATGGCTGCAATCGAAATAGAGAAAGAAAAGGCAGACATGAGGTAAGTTATAGTGCTAGTGTATTATGTTGTAGCTTCTGTCACCATAATATTGTCTTGTATGAAGGCCAGAGCACCCAGTGTTTCCTTGAGGGGGAAACAAAGGGTGCTACTTCTCTGCGACGACACTGTCTTCAGCTGTACCGCTGTAATAGTGCAGTGCAGAGTGGCGGCTGTGAGTTAACCCTCAAATGCACGACCTGGCTATGTAAACAAACATTAGGGAGAGAGAGGCTTCATTCTCTGCTCAGGTAGACATTACTGCGCTTTATCGTTCCATCGCAAGTAGTTGTTCGCTGCTTTATTAATATCAAATTAAGCACCTTTTAAACATCTCCAGCACACCAAAAAATTTTTTCAAATATTTTATTTTGTTATGTTAAAGCCGTTGGCAAAGAAAACAGGTACTGGTGTTATATAGTGTAACATTATTACAATATTGATATATAACTTTATTACTTTCCATACCGCAGGCAGTGGTGTCATTGCTATAAGTATGAATGCATTGTACACACGTCCTATAATTCTGTGATATTTCTTTTGACACTATTGAAGGGATTCATTGTAAGGTTAAAGATTTTTGTTCATTAAACATGTGTTAGACAGATTCTTGTGCATGTTTATATTGAATTTCATGGAATCTGCTCATATCTGGTGTAATGTATATCATTGTAACAAGTGTCCAGTCACACTGAAGCATCCTAGAAGCAGTGGGTCAGTTTTGTCTCAGCACAACAGGTTTCATGTTGTTGAAGTGTTTTTGTCCGCAAATGTGCATTGGCGTTAAGGAAGACATTTTGTCTGTGGCAGTAAGAGGTGCAGTCAACCCTTGGTTCAGTCATAAAACTGTGATTTATTGCTCCAGTGGAAAATATGTTTTTAGATTCCATTCCTGTGCGATATATGAGTTTAATACGTATAAATAAATGTTAATGAGAATCAGTGTACAAGCAAAAAGGAATATCTGTTTATTTATGAAGAATGGTGTTATCATTTTTCTTTTCTCTTGGCTTTGTGAAAAGGGAGTGAAAAGTGTTGTAGCAAGAGTCTGGAACTCACAGTTTTACATTTCTGAAGCAGGATTTCATTAATTCACTGCCTGTTTGTCGTCAACAGACTGACACAGCTGGAGGTGCGTAGACAGATGAGGACCAAGGGAGATGGCCCCTGGTTCCAGAGAGAGACCGTCAACAGGGAGCTGATCAACAACAATCCCAAATCAACCCCTGACACTTAATCCAGACGTGTCAGCATCAGTACATCAAGCCAATCTCACTGTTTGTACATTTTTCCCCTTCTTGCGTAAATAAAGTATCTATATGGACTCTAATAATTTGTCCTCCCATGTCTTTATTGGCTTCATGCTGCAAAAACATGTGTACCATGAGTGGGTACAATTATTTAAAACTTTGTGGGATAGGTTGCATTGACTTGGTGAGGTAGGGAAGATCTTTGTGTGGAGTCTGAATGTCCTCTTTGTGTCTCCGGATGCTGCTGTATTCTGTCAAAGTTTAACAACACTCCGTAAGGGTGAACTAGTGATTGCCTTTTTATTTATTTTTTACCTTTTTTGAGTGATGTACACCCTGGGAAATAGTTTTTTAGCCAAGTACCCCTAACCAGCACAAAACATTTTGGGTTGAAAAAATGATTTAATACACAGTTCTGTGCCATCTCAATCTGATTAATTATTTTATATATAAAGTTTATGAATTTACACTTTTGTTTTATTGAATATTCATGAAATTAATATATATTTTAAGGATTTTTGAATGGATGCTAATTTTAAATAGAAAAGTCTCCTACCCCAATTTTATAACCACTATCCTAATTTGCTTTCAATACAAGTGTGAGTTGTATTTATTTCAGGCATTAAAAAGAAAAGATTATATAAGAGTAGCTCCTTGCCACTGTAGTTCTCTGATATACGAAGAAAGGGAAGTGTGAACGGAAGGGTATGTTGTTGCCTGCAATATGAAACCTCACCACGAGATGTTACTAAATCTCACTTCTTTTAAACAAGGGAACTTTAGCCTAAAATGTCATCACGGCAGGTATCTCTAGCTGTCATATGTACTAATCCTCAAATATCAGCACATAAGAAACACACACAAAATTGATGTGTCTGTGTCAAAAATCATAATTCTATCTGTGCAGATTTCTACCAATATCTACACATGGAAATTGCCCGCCAAGGAACTTTATGCTAGCTTCCTGAATCACGTGACAATGAAGCATTTTTCCGTTGACTTAACTATTTCTTTACACGGTTCTGGGTGTAACACGCTGTAAGTGTGAGCGGCTTTTTGAATCATCTTCAGATGTGGGAGGGGCCCTTTCTGGTAAAGCGTCCTCGTGCAGATAGCAACGTCACCGCAGTCAACAATAGCAATGCAATGTGTTCGCAGGTCAAAGGTTTTTTTTGTTGTTTTTTTTTCCCACTAAAGAACACCATTAGCCTTCATTAGCCTTTGCCGCCTACGTAGCAACCAGCCTCCTCAACCAGCCTCTCTGTCATTTTATTTTTATGTTGTTCCGCGTCACATCCCCCCCTAGCTTGAGGAATGTAGAGACGGAGGGCTTTAAAAATAGCATCCTCTCCTCTGACAGCGCTGCTCCGGTGGCTCCGCAGCACTGTGGTGCGAGAAGCAGGAATGCGAAGATGGCTGCAGACCTCGGAGAGCTGCTGGTCCCGTACATGCCCACCGTCAGGGTGCCCAGGACAGGAGATAGGGTGTTCAAGAGCGAGTGCGCCTTTTCCTTCGACTCCCCTGTAAGTAACCACACAGGCACACCGAGACACGAGCGGGGTGTTTGGGCAGGGTGGATGTGCGTCGCAGGCAGGCTGACAGACCGCCACACGTGAATCTATTGTAACGTGTGTGTGTGTGTGTGTGTGTGTGTGTGTGTGTGTGTGTGTGTGTGTGTGTGTGTGTGTGTGTGTGTGTTTGTGCGCGCTCTCGTGTTTGTGTGCGCGCGCACATGTGTCTCTACGGCCACCTTCCCCGTAAAGAGAAAATAAATAATTAAATGTTGTGAACGTCTCAGGAGAGAGGGATGGAGGGGTTTCCCTTTGTGCAGGGAGAGGTAGAAGGTGCAGTTCAGGCCACATCGCCGCGTCTCTCACGATACACGAGCTGCTGACACGCCTTTCAAAAGCTTTAGCAACCCAGTAAGGTTGCATGCGTGTCGCTGTGTGTGTCTGTTGGTGTGTGTGTGTGTGTGTGTGTGTGTGTGTGTGTGTGTGTGTGTGTGTGTGTGTGTGTGTGTGTGTGTGTGTGTGCAAAAAGAGTTTCCAGACAGTTTTTTTTTTGGGGGGGGGGCGACTATGATCTGTCTAAAAAGGGACTTAAAGTGTCAGTGGCAGCTAGAAGTTTAAATATTGATAAATATGTTTCTATCATTTCCTCTCAAGAGAGAGGATAAGAGGATTTTTAAAATATAGCATTTCATAGTTTATAACAATTGAACATATGTACAGTTAATATTTACTACTCTGTTTTTGTGACTCACTATGACTTGTAAAAAAGTCATTCATGATGTAAGAATTAATTAAAAATAGGCCTTTTATATAAGTATTCTGGTTTGTATGTTCTTGTATCACTAGAGCCATTATGATCTATATTCTGAATTTTTCTTTTCTCTTCTATTTCTTCTGAGTTTGAGAAGAAGGGATAGTGTCAAAACATCAACATTTAGATGTATGATATTTAAAACAAAAACATTTCAATATGAGAATCTACTGTTAACTCATACTTGTATTAACGTCAACATACAAAAAAAAAACCTACTTTCTCAATTGAAACTTTTTTAAAGGTGACTCAGCTGTCTGGAGTTCATCATGTTGGCTCGGCGAGGGCTGGTTTATTTTTATCCTTGCACTGTTGAAGCTCATATGTCACTCTGGGCCACTTAAAGGTTTATCAAATGAGTTTATAAGGCCCACACTGATTGCAAATTTAGGGTAGTTTTGAAGAGGTAGTCATGATGTATTTGGTCTCTGACAGTCCACGTGTGAAAGTGCAGGAGATTGTTACAACTCCTCACGGACTGTAAGTGTCCTGCACTTTAACACATTGAAATGAGAGCCACAAGTCACATGCAGACAAAATGATCATACTATTGTATCCTGTGACAAGTTTCAGAAACGGTAAGTCAACGTCGTCGGAGGTGACATGTGTAGGCCTCAGCCCTCAGGACTAACCAGTCGTTTTATGAGGAATAAGGTTACTGTGTTTTTAACCTACAGGTTTCTTGATGCCCCAAATCAAAGAGCTACTACTTGGTTAATGAAATACATTTTTATGTAGCTGGGTAGAACAGGACGCCCATATTCTTTATTGTTTAGTTAAAACAACAGCTGCAAAAGAAAAGCAAGATATAAGAGACATTCTTTGGCTAAAAAAAATGGCTTTAAGGTGATTGTGATTAAGGAACAGGCTTATCAGCAGCAGGCATTTTCTTTATTAAAGTAAAATATTTATTTTTCTGTGTAAGAATTTTTCTGTTTTGGCTGTTAGACAAAATGCGAGAAAGACTGTTTGAGCAAAAAAGACTTTTTGAAAATGTGTTTGAATCATTAGCACATCTCTCTTAATTGCATTTCCATGTTGTGTTACATTACTAGTAACTATATTAGATATTGTGGTCAAAGTAAGAAAAAATTCTGCTTTAATGTTAACTTGTTTTTCTCATAAGTCATTCGCTTTTACCGAAATGACTATTCTCATCCTTTCCTCCGTGTATCAGATTAGAACATATTTGTGTGATATATAAAATACACTGCAAGTACAAAAACTGCCTCCCAGGTACTCTAAAATTATGCAATATAGAGACCAATTCTTAATTAAGTATAGAAGTATAGATTTTCTGAGTCATGTGCACTTTTGTTTCCAATGTGTTTAATGAGCTGTTGTGTTGGTGGTTCTTCACCTTGTGCTGCTGTTCATTGTTATTGTTTGTTTTGGTTTGCAGGAGTCGGAGGGAGGCCTTTATGTGTGCATGAACACATTCCTGGGCTTTGGACGAGAACATGTGGAGAGACATTATCGCAAAACAGGGCAGAGCGTTTACATGCACCTCAAACGACATGTCAAAGAGGTACGTTTCATACCTGCCCTGCCTTGTTGCTGATTATGACAGGAAGTATAAAGTATTTGTTTATATTGTGCTTCTAAACATCACACTTCAAAATGGCAATCAATAAAACAATAACACACAAGAGACATTAAGAGAAATAACATAATCCTTTATTAGTTTCAGCAACACATTCTTACAGCAACTAAGGGACTAGAGAAACAAGAGAGATTAGTAAATAAAACAAAATAATAAATAAATAAAAATGAAGTAACAGTAAATATAAGTAAACAGTTAAACGAAACATACAATAACAAAAAGGAGTAGACAGACTGATGATATGATAGATATTAGATCAAATGCCACCACAATAAAGTGGTTACTTACAACCAATATGATATGAACTCAAATGTAAAACTGTTTTTATTTCTTTAATGTTTAACTTTGTTTCAATGATTAGGCAGATTTTTGCCAGCTTCCAGCAGATCTCAATTGCATAGAAAACACATTTTTAAAAGTTATGTTAGAATGAAGAAACAGATTTACTTTTTTTAAATTACCTGACAGAGTTATGCACACCGTATTAATTCACTTTGAGAATCTCAACATGGGGAAAAAAGTAGTAAAGTGGAATTGATACATTTGTAATAGCACATAAACACTGGTTTATAACACAATACTAATGTTTCTAAACATATTTTTCAACAATTATTACTTTTTCATCCATAAATGGAGGAGTAATAGTTGTTAAAGTTATCATTTTTGACAAATGCTGTACATTAATAAACTCTTAAAATGTACTTAAAGCTGCTGACGACTACATTATAGTGTATTAACCATTTATTAAATATTATTGGATACTGCTCAGGAATGCAGGGAAGTTTAAATTAACATGTTACCCATTCTTCATTGAATGAAGTCCCTGAGTATTTGACCACGTTTACACCACTTATTAGTAGCTATTAGTATTTTAGTTCGTAGGCATGCCATTAGGGATCACAGGTCTGATGCTGCAGAAGCATGCAGCATTGAAAAGTGCTTTAGGTAAAACACTAAAGGTTGTTTTTAACATCAGCGATTTTAAATTACATTGTTTGCATATTATTGGAGCTGGAATGCCTGTTCATTAACATTTAAATGAAGAAAGATGAAAATGGAACGTTTTATTTAAGATATTTCTTATCTTCCCCGTAATTTGTACCAATTTACATGGTGCAGTCCGAGAAACAGCCTTAAAAATGATCAAGAGAACATTTTGAAGTTACACACCCATAAATTATACCATTTTTACCAATATATAAAATCACTTCAGAAATTCAAATAATAGCATTAAACTGACTGCAACATAAGATTTCAACAGAATATGCTCATATCAGTAAACAATAACAAAAACATATAATAAATAATCACAAAACTCACAAAGATTGTAAAATATTTGTTGAGACTGAATCAACTCGATTTTAACGTTTTTTTTAGGCTGTTGCATTATATTGTCACTCCACAAAGCTCTTTTTCTTTGTGAAAAATAAATAAATAAATAAATGTAAAATCACATATCAACCCAAACAAGCCTCTGTTTTAAAAGTTGGTGGTGAACAACAAAAGCTGCTGCCGTGTTTTCTCGCTGGCTCTAATTGCCCTGAGATAAGCTCCGCTTTGTAAAGAGCCGCTATTTCCATGCCTGGACTGGGCCTGAAACAGCTGCTTACATTCTGCAGGCTCCTGTGTCTGCTGTTTCAACCCCCCCCCCCCCCCCCCCATGAGTCCACTTGGTCTTAAGTGTGTCAGCATTCTCTGTCTTTCTGTCTGCCTGCCACCGTGTAGTCCTCCCTGCTGCGTGGTCGGGAAGCCGCCACCAGAACATGATGAGATTAATAGGAAACCTGTCGGTGTTGTTTTGCTGCCAGCCAGCCAATTTGGCAAATTCACAGGAGAGAAACACTATGACACACTGTATGGGCAAAGACGAACCCAAACACATGCTGCTTGACGTAATGTAAAAGGTATCTGTCTCAAGTCACCAAATCAAACTGCAACTGAAGCAGATTCATTTGTCATTCTTTAATTTTGACCAAGCCACAGAGGGGTTTTTCCCCTCGCTTTGTAACCCGACCTGGCAACTGGAACATTCAGCATCTATTTCAAAATTACAACCATCTGCACCTTCTGTCACACCAGAGCATAAAAGTCTTTTCCAGCATTTTACATTGTGAATCATCAAAGGTGTTAAAAGGTGCTTTTAACGTAAAGAGGGTTCTTTGATCCAATGTAATGTCTTTCTTCCTGTTTCCCACAGAAAGCCACAGGAGCTGCAGCAGGCGCCATCCCCAGACGAAGAAATGGAAAAGTATTTCTAGGTGAGTTACAGTGGTGGAGGAAGTACTCAGACCCTTTACCGAAAGCACCCGTGTGAAGGATTTAGGGGGATTTATTGGGATTTATATTTTCAACTATGTTTTCATTAGCGTATAATCACCCAAAAGTAGAATTGTTGTGTTTTAGTTAGATCAGAAATGGGCCCGTCATATCTACATTGGGGCGCGTCTTCTTCCATGAAGTCCGCCATGTTGCACATCCATGTTTCTACAGCAGCCCACAACCGAAGACTGGATAGAAAAAAATGGAGATCGTCATCATGACGTCACTTATTGGTTTGAGTAGTATGGCTTTAAAGTCTTGCGTTTGGATTTTTGGCCATTGTCATCTTGTTTTTTTTTTTTTACACGAGAGGGTAGACGAGTACAACCGAACGCTGAATAAGACATTCATAAGGTAGCCATGCTTTAAAGCATGCTCTGCCTTGTATTACAATGCTTGATGTAATAAATCAAGTGAGAACTAGGGTCATTTTCTCACAGATTTCTATTCAATCTGACTGCTTCTTACAGTCAGACAAGACGTTCCCTGCTGGCCATTAGAACACTGGTTAGAAGCTTGACCAAAATCTGTATTTTTAAATATTAAAGTAATTATGATTTATGTGGTCTGAAACCCCTTTCTGCTCAGAGAACCCCTCCGTTACAAGCTGAGGGGTGTTATTGTGTTATTGTTTGTTACACTGTGGTGACGCGCCAGCTGCCCCTCCAGCCGGCCTTAACCCAAAGCGTCAGATATTTCCCATGATGAGGCCTCTCCTCCTGTGGTCCAAGTATAGCCGAATTATTTGTATATGTGGTTGGTAACTGTTCTAAATCAAAGCTTGGTCTACTGCTCCGCCCCCTCCTCCTCCTCAATCCAGGGAGGGGGCGGTTGGTCGTCGACCTCCCAGCTGCCACCACCTGTCAACCACGCTGACACACTTCAACTGCAGCGATGACGCTGCTCGGTAAGGGCCAGGTGTCTCTCACCCGGCCTCTCTCACTGTTGGCTTGGCAGGGAGGAATTCCTTCCACTCACCCTCAATGCAATTGATGTCTCTGTGTGATCATCGTCCACTGCTAAAGAGACTTACTACCCAGTCCCTCTCGATTGCTATCCAGGAGGTCAATCCCCTACGTAACATCTGACTCTCCAATAGAAACTTGTCTGGAACGATTCTCTCTGTCGTCCATTTTGGATCTTTGATGTGACAGCGGGCATATATGTACTCATCGTTATCTACATACCAGTTCAGTGACCTAATCTAGCTGGTAACTACAAATATGAAGTGCGCACAATAACAGTGTCAGGGATAACCTATGATCCTGTTTCTCATGAGTCATAACACGACTTTAGGCCGGAGGGGAGAACAGACAACTCTGTATGGAGAGTGACGGAAGAGAAGAGACTCTCTAGATTTCCCTTCCTAAGGGTTGATGTAATTTACATAATACATTAAATGATTAGATGATTGAGAAATAGGATGTGATAGGTTCATACCGCAGATCGCGATGAAAAACACTCACAATAACTTGATAGTGGTGAATTTCCATTGTTGGGTAATTGTGAATATCTTTATGAAATGAGTGACTTAAATAAGCTGCCAAGATCACTTTCATGGTAGAGAAGTGAAAAATAGAATACAGAAAAAAAAATAAAAGAGATTGTTTGTTTGTTTTTCCACTAAAAATGATTTACCCCAAAATACCAGGTATGTCTAATTTGTATTGCAATGAAAATAGTGTCTTCACAAAATGTAATTTGATTTCACTGTGTTTCACTGCATTTTTTTTTTACCGCAATCTTGTCCCGTCTCTATTTATGAGCTGATCGGCAGAAAATGTGTATCGCCTCTCTTTGTCTTACTTAGAAAACTACACTGAATTTAATTATTACCAGTATGAATTCATCTTTACTGTTTTGGTTTGGTCAAGGATAAAAAGGTCAAAAAATTGTAAAAAAAAATATCCATAAAATCCTGCAGCCTGGGATGACGTCTTCATATGCCTGGTTTCGTACAACCATAAATAGGAAACAGGAAAATCATTAATTAATTATCAAATTTTTTTTTTTTTGCAATTACCTTTTGATCCACAAATCAACTCACTGACTAATTGTTTCAGCTCAATAGTAACTAAATGTCTCGGGTTTTGGACTGATGCTCTTATGAAATAAAATGCCATCTTGGGAAAGTGTGTTCATTTAAAAACAATTTAGTCTTATGATCTAATCAACAATACAATGAGGGTACCATGGCTGCCCATATAAACGTCAGAGATGCCTCAGTACTCCTGAGCAGTACCTCTATAAATTGTGGATGAGAAGAGTGTCTGATAAATGGCTTAATATAGCTCTACGTGTATTGTGTGTTAGCAAAAGAGTCATCGGCATCGTATGAAGTCATCCTGTCACTGTTGGTGATATTACTTGTTAAAAGTTTAATCTGTGCGTTAATTTTTCACTCACTCCATCTTTAGACTGTACATAAAAAAAGAACAAACCTGGCTCTCAAGAGTAGAAAAGAACAAAGAATAACAAAACAGTAACATAATGTTTACTTCCTCCCCTGTAGATTTAGAGCTAAACCGTGATTTTAACGGAGAGGACTATGAATATGAAGATGAGGCCAAGCTGGTAATTTTTCCAGACCACTTCGAGATCCCCTTACCAAATATTGAGGAGTTGCCCGCTCTGGTCAGTGAGTCGCTGCTGCACAAGTTCTTGTGTGTTTTTATGCATGTCGATGGGGAGGGTGCACTCCCGAAGAACCGCAAAGCCAGGAACCATTCTTTTGTTCAAATTTAAGTGATATTTTCATGGTCACATATTTAAAACTTTCCACTCAAGAATATAATATATTCTGTGGAGTTTCCTTTGGGCTTCAATCAACCTAATAGTGGTTAGCTCACCTGAATGCTTTCTTTTGGATGGGTTTTGGTGGCAGATTTTAAAGTTGCATAGTATATATATAAATGTATGTGTATGTGTATATATATATATATATATATATATATATATATATATATATATATATATATATATATATATATATATATATATATATATATATATATATATATATATATATATATATATATATATATATATATATATATATATATATAGAAGGTAGAAACATGAATTTAAACATTTTTTTGGCTTTGTGTTTCATTTCTTGGAGTCCAGAGGAGACATTTGTCTCCTGTTTTTCTTTTTGTTTGGTTTTGCTATATGTGGCACAGCTTCACAAAGTCTTGCATAGAGCTTGCATATCCACTTTTGTCCTGTCTACAAACTGTTATTGCCTACTTACATTTAAGGTTAGTTCATAGAAGTTTAATAGTTCTACAGTAATACTCATTTGAATATCTAACAAATGCAGACAGAGAGAGAAAGGTTCTTAATCCTTTAGGCTGGGTTGCACAAACAAGGATTAACTCTTAAACTAGGTTTAAACCAGGTTTGTCTTTTAATCCAGTTGCACCAAATATTAAACCTAGTTTAACCTTAGTTTACAATTAATCCTGGGTAAATCTAACCTTTTGGTAATCTTGGTTTGACTCATATAAATCAAGATTAAAATCAAATCTGTTGCACCAGTTATCTTAAACCTAGACTAAACCTGGATTAGCAGTTATATTTAAACCACCCCTGGAGGAGGTTTATCTCCAGTTTATTGACAACGTGGCTGCATATCTTCGCTGGATGGAGTTAGAGGAAAGAGTTCCTCACAGGAAAATTAGAGATAAGTTAAACCCAATTGAATTTTATGACAACAGCAAGTTTTCACAGCGTATAGATTCACAAAGGAGTCTGTCATAAACCTCAACCAGCAATCAAGCATCGAAGTGAGAGGAACGTTGCCGTGCCAACACTTCTCCAGCTACTAGTAGCTTTGTGATTTTATGCTACAAGGTTAGTTTAGGAAAAAGATTGCATTTATTTAAGGTTATTTAGTTCCGTATTTGTTAAACGTACATTGTGAATTTGTTTACATTTCTTCGGAATCCATCATGGCGGACATTGAACATAAACTAATCCTGTTTTAACCCTAGTTTAAACTAGTTTAACTAATCCAGGGTTAAAATTAGGATGTGCAACACATCTGTGATTAAATATAAACCAGTTTAAACCTAGATTTAATAACCTAAACCAGGATTAATTTAATCCTTGTTGGTGCAACCCAGCCTTAGATTTTCTTTTCAATGTTTGTGTGTGTGTGTGTGTGTGTGTGTGTGTGTGTTTATTTTTTTACTTAACCTGAATCACATCCACTTCCAGAAGTTCATTCTGTCTCTGTCGTTTCCTATGACGTCCAGGTGACCATCGCCTGTGATGCAGTGCTCAATGCACCATCAGCTTACAAGAAGCCGGAGGCAGAATCCTGGGACGAGGAGATCCAGGTGTCCAGACATGCCAGAAGTCTCAGACAGCTGGATAATGGGGTCAGGATCCCACCCAGGTAGGAAGGGACCAAGCCACACTGATACACTACTGCGTTGTTGATACAGTTGGCTTCAAATTTCAAAACAATGGTTTAATTTGCGCAACTTTCATTGTCTCCTGCATTTTTCTTTGTCAATAAAGTCTATTAAATGTAAATCTGATCACTTCTTTACTACCTTGTAAGCAGAATGCAGTCATTCAGTTATTTTTTGCATGACTGCAGGAAACAAAAGTAACAAGAGTGTCTGTTTCTTTGTCATTAGTGGCTGGAAGTGTCAGAAGTGCGTGATGAGAGAAAACCTGTGGTTGAACCTGACAGATGGAGCAGTGCTCTGTGGGAAGTGGTTCTTCGATGGAAGCGGAGGCAATGGCCACGCTCTGGAGCACTACAAAGAGACCAAATACCCCCTAGCTATCAAAATGGAGACCATCACCCCAGACGGAGCAGGTCCAAAATACATGACTTGATTATCTAAACTGAATTAGTACATGATGTTAGTCAGTGTCCTAGTTTAACTAACGCAAAGAAAGTTCTAGTAAAGTTTCTGATAGTGTTATTCACACGTTTAGGAAACAAAACAGTACAGTAGCTGTTATTGTATAATATTGGGTTTAAAGGGTATACTGTGAAGATGATATACACTGACTCACTGTCACGACCCGACTCGGGCGTCGCGACAAAATTAACGGGAGATTCAGCGTTCCAAACAAAAGAGGATTTATTAATCAACTAAGGCGGCTGGCAAAGCCCCAAAACAGCCAAAAAAACAGCCAGACAGCCAGACAGCCAGACAGCCAAACAGCCAAACAGCCAGACAGCCAGACAGCCAGACAGCCAGACAGACAGCCAGACAGACAGACAGACAGACAGACAGACAGACAGACAGGCAGGCAGGCAGGCAGGCAGGCAGGCAGGCAGGCAGACAGGTAGACAGACAGGCAGACAGACAGACAGACAGACTGACGAGGCACCCCCCTCCCCATCATGTACACTTGTACAATGTAATGCATTTCAAGACAGCCCTAAGGCAAAATCTTCTATCTGTCATGAAGCTAATCATTTTTAGATTTTATTAACTGTGTTGGAGAGAAAATTTGTGAGATTTCGGGGCATGAAATGAACATGTTAATTAATATTAACAAGCTTTTTCAATGACGTCTGATCAAAAAAGTAAGCCCATCATAGTGATTGAACGGATCTTTTGCTTTTAGATATCTACTCATTTGAGGAGGAGGAAGCTGTGCTCGACCCTCACATATCAGAACACTTGTCACACTTTGGAATTGACATGCTCCAGATGCAGAAAAAAGTAGGTGGTCTAAACTGGGCACAAACAAAACAAAAAAAACGAAACGTGAGGCGCCCCACAGTGAAGCTTTCACATTCTTTCCTTCTCTCCCTGCAGACAGAGAACGGTCACCACACAGACAATAACTCCCGGCCGCGGGTCAGTGAGTGGGAGGTGATCCAAGAGTCGGGCATGAAGCTGAAAGCGGTGTTTGGTTCTGGTTACACAGGCATCAAAAACCTGGGCAACAGCTGCTACCTCGGCACAGTGATGCAGGTCCTATTCAGCATCCCAGACTTCCAGAGGATGTGAGTACACGATGATGAGACTTCACTTGAAGGAAAACACATCATTCATTTTACACAGTATGTTATTATCTATATCATTTGAGGTGTGGATTTTTATTTACACTATTTATATGCCGTAAACTGATACAACTGTTGCTTAAGGAGGTAGAGCGGGACATCCACTAATCATTCCTTCAGAACGCATGTCAAAGTGTTCTTGGGCAAGATACTGAACCCTGAACTGCTCCAGGCTGTGAAATGTGTGAATGAATACATTTGAATCTGATGAGCAGGTTGGCAACACTGTGTGAATAGATAAATGTTGACACGTAGTGTAAAGCGCGTTGAGAGTAAGAGTCAGAGTTATTCAGAGCAATGCTCGGTCTTAGTGTCGTCTCAGGACCACTTTGTGTTGTCTGTGCTCCGTCCCATGTGCTCTGTCTGATGTGAGCGTGTGACATATGTTTTGATCTTTAGGTATGTTGGTAATCTTCAGAGAATATTTGACTATTCACCCCTTGACCCCAGCCAGGACTTCGCCACACAAATGTAAGTGACTCCAGGGTTACATGATGCAGTGTTAGAATACATAAACCAAGGGAAGGTGTTTTCCAACTGCTACTGTCTCTGTGGTGGAAAGAAAATCATAGTTATTAGTTGGAATGCTGCAAGCATTCCAACTATTGTTCTTCAAATCTTTATTAAACTTATTATTAGTTGGAATGCTGCAAGCATTCCAACTATTGTTCTTCAAATCTTTATTAAACTTATTATTATTATTATTATTATTATTATTATTATTATTTTTATTATTCTATTTCTTCCATCCGTATTTTGGACCTCTTAAACTCCTTCATATTTTCAGCTACAGAAAAAAGTTCAATTATTCAAATATTCAGCTACTTAAGGACACAATAGCTATGCCTTTTCATATTTCTTACTTTTCAAATTTCCAAATTATTAAGCTTTTTATGATTTTTTTTTATAATGGGACCCAATGGGGAAATCTTCAAATCATCTTCAACTTCAAACGTTTACAGTTTCTTCATATGTTGAGCTTGAGACGATATTTAAAATTTCAAATGTTGACAAAACCCTCAGCTATTAATCTACGCTTTTACATTTTTCATATCTTCTCAAATTTTAAAATTATTCAGCTTTTTATCAAATTAAAAATGAATGGTTTCCAATGAAGAACATCTTCAAATCCGCTTTCAACTCTTTAACAGGAGCCTTTTAGTCTGTGCATCTGCAGGCTGAAGGCACTTGAACGACCCCACACGCGAACGGGTGCGCACGTGCACGTGCGTGAACGGTCGCGCACGTAAACGGCCGTGCACGCACGTGAACGGCAGCATACGTGAACGCTCACTAACGTGAAACGGCCGCGCAAACGGCAGCGCTAAAGTGTTATTATGGTCGCGTGCACGTTCGCGTGTGTGTGCGCGCGCGTGTGTGCAAGTCACTTCAGTTACAGACGTCAGGATTAACAGCGTCACTGACGTTCACTTTCTGAGGTTTAACAGATGGTTTTGTAGATACACGGCAACCCAATAATATCAGACGTCTGACCAACTGCCCCTGTGGATCAGTGGTTAGCAACTCCGTCTTAGAAGCAAAGGGTCAGTGGTTCAAACCCCACCTATGGCTGACTTTCATTTTTTTTTAAAAAAGCTTTTTTTTTCTTCTTCTCTTGGACTGGACACCCGGGCGGGCTGGGTCGTATGCTTGACACCCCTGATTTAGATGATGCAGTTTTCCTTTCAACTTTTCCAATTATACATTTAATTTTCAAATATATTCAGCTTTTTTAAGCTTTATTCAACTATATTTCACTATGTTCAGCTATATTTAGCAATTTCTTTCAAATATTTCAGCTTTATGCTTCAGCTTTTTTGCATTCCAACGCATTTTCAGCAGGAAATGCTCTTCCTAGTTTTTATTATTATTCTATTTCTTCCATCCGTATTTTGGACCTCTTAAACTCCTTCATATTTTCAGCTACAGAAAAAAGTTCAATTATTCAAATATTCAGCTACTTAAGGACACGATAGCTATGCCTTTTCATATTTCTTACTTTTCAAATTTCCAAATTATTAAGCTTTTTATGATTTTTTTTATAATGGGACCCAATGGGGAAATCTTCAAATCATCTTCAACTTCAAACGTTTACAGTTTCTTCATATGTTGAGCTTGAGACGATATTTAAAATTTCAAATGTTGACAAAACCCTCAGCTATTAATCTACGCTTTTACATTTTTCATATCTTCTCAAATTTTAAAATTATTCAGCTTTTTATCAAATTAAAAATGAATGGTTTCCAATGAAGAACATCTTCAAATCCGCTTTCAACTCTTTAACAGGAGCCTTTTAGTCTGTGCATCTGCAGGCTGAAGGCACTTGAACGACCCCACACGCGAACGGGTGCGCACGTGCACGTGCGTGAACGGTCGCGCACGTAAACGGCCGTGCACGCACGTGAACGGCAGCATAAGTGAACGCTCACTAACGTGAAACGGCCGCGCGAACGGCAGCGCTAAAGTGTTATTATGGTCGCGTGCACGTTCGCGTGTGTGTGCGCGCGCGTGTGTGCAAGTCACTTCAGTTACAGACGTCAGGATTAACAGCGTCACTGACGTTCACTTTCTGAGGTTTAACAGATGGTTTTGTAGACACACGGCAAGCCAATAATATCAGGCGTATGACCAACTGCGCCTGTGGATCAGTGGTTAGCAACTCCGTCTTAGAAGCAAAGGGTCAGTGGTTCAATCCCCACCTATGGCTGACTTTCATTTTTTTTTTTAAAAAAAGCTTTTTTTTTTCTTCTCTTGGACTGGACACCCGGGCGGGCTGGGTCGTATGTTTGACACCCCTGATTTAGATGATGCAGTTTTCCTTTCAACTTTTCCAATTATACATTTAATTTTCAAATATATTCAGCTTTTTTAAGCTTTATTCAACTATATTTCACTATGTTCAGCTATATTTAGCAATTTCTTTCAAATATTTCAGCTTTATGCTTCAGCTTTTTTGCATTCCAACGCATTTTCAGCAGGAAATGCTCTTCCTAGTTAAAAATGATTAACATTACTATATAATGACTTTTTAGTTTTACAAGAGGGATAATTCTTCTCTACAAATCTCCATCTCCATAACACATACTATGTTGGGTGAAAGCCTTTTCCTTCACATGTTCTGGTAAATACCTGTCATTGTGCAGTCCTGATGGAGGTCAGTAGAGTCTTAGCCAGGCAGGGGATGGATATCAAGATATGTGAAGCAACAAATGTGTCATATTCTGATACACATTGCCAGATAAACATGTTTGTACTCGTCTCTGTTTGTATTTGATAGCCTCCTTAAGCGTTGGGCCCAGATATTAAATATAACCCCTCTATCAAAAGCACTGAAGGCAGAGTGTTAAATACATCTTCACAGATAGGTGGAAGTATCCTTTATAAGATTAACATGTTACTGTGTGTCCTGTACCAAATACAGATCTTTCCAGATTTTGACTGCTCTAGCAATATTTGTATTGCTATAATTGTGAAATAGATGTTTTTTTCACAATGGTCTGATAATTATTTGGAAAATAATTAATATTTGAATTGATTCAGAACCCCATTTCTTACTCGTAAGAAGAATCTTTTTTTTAGTTTTTGTTTAATACATCTTGGGGCATGCTGAGCATAAAGGTCCTATCTCAGTGAAGCTTTCTTGGTTAGATAATGTTTTTAAAAAAGTAAATGTTTATTAACACCTTGAACTAATATGATGCAAGGCATGTGAATATTCATTATATTTAATATAAAACATATATACAGAGCCTTGGGACGATATCACAGCTGAAATCAAGTCAATGTTCGGATGTCCTGCTTAAGATATGCTTTCATACTTCTAAATGCAATAATAATATAATCTCAATCTAATATATACTCTTGAAGAAAGTAAAACTGATTGTATTGGAATGGACTAAGAGACTGCCCCCTACAGTTGAAATACAGTTAATTGTAAATATTTTTCTAGATTTATCTTATAAACTATACTGTTGGTTAATAAATTATAGGTATTGCGTCTCTGAATCCAACGGATTTAGGAAAAACAGAGAATAGAAAATTGATATATTCCTAAAATGTTTGGGACTGAGTTAAAATTCTTGCCAGGTTTTTGAGAAATCTTGAGTTAACATGTTAGCTGTCTGGTGGAACAGGCCACGTGTGCTATCTGAAAGTTTGGAAAGGTTTTTCTCCGAGGAGTAAAAACACAACTACACTTTTCTGATGGTGTGTTATCCAATAAATCCCCCAAACTATACTAAAGACTTACTATATACTGTGATGTTAATTCCTTTTGTTGTCGTTCGGCAGGGCTAAACTGGGACATGGACTGCTCTCAGGCCAGTTCTCCAAACCACCCATGAAATCTGAACTCATTGAACAGGTGATGAAAGAAGAAAGCAAGGTATTAAACTGGGTATGTCCAGCTCCCAAACTGGGTCCATAACCAACAGAAGCATGTTAATACTGAGTGGTAACGAAGTGATTCTTTTTTGTGCAATGTCCAAACTGTTACAAGTGCCAGTCTGTCAGTTTGATGTTTTCCAAGTGTATCTGTGTTATTAATACACCTGGGCGTTTTTGTTTGTTTTGTAATTGCGACGGCGAGAGAGATGTGGTTCGAAACAAAAGGAGGATGGGATTTTTAGAAACATTATCAAGTTTTCTCATGAACTTTTTTTATTAGTCTGAAAATAGTTGTTGGCTGCAGTCCCATCATGTGCAACTCAAATGGTTTATGAACGCAACTCCAGGCACAGCTCGTTTTGTTGTTAATTCACCACATACTGCCTAATGTTGTCACAAACATTAGCTCCGGTTAATGATTGTCCTGTGCTTGCGTAACTTCTCAAGTCCTTCTTTAATTCATTTATTTTGGTATTTCTTTGTATGTTTATGCTGTGCAAATTAAATGCACATTATAGGAAATAATTGCCTTTTCAACCACATAGTGCACTGCTGCTAGGAAACTAAGAGACAAAAACCATTAAAGCATAATAGGGCCAAGCACTTGCTCTGTAAGCCGCGGGCTTCTTTTAAACCTTCCAGCCACAGTAATTGATAGTGCAGAGCTGTGATCCTGCACTTCCTAAACATGTGATGGTGGGGTCAGGTTTGGATACGTATTGACAGCTGTGACGGGGCTTCAGTTGGCATGCTGTTGTCAGTCTGTATTCAGGAAGTATTACCCATTGCAATTATATATATTCTCATTAAAATTACTTTTTAAGTTTACTCCAATCTCAAAAAAACTTGTATTGCATGCATGCCTCTGGTGTGGCTTGAAGTGGGCCCACATAGTGTTGCAAGGTAATGTAGGCATGTGTCCACATTGGATTTATTTATAATTAATTGATTATGAATATGATGTAGCTTGCCAAGTTGGAGATCAGCTTGGCTGAGCACAAAGACTGGTTGTCTGGCAGTGTTGATGGATTAAGTACATTCACTCAAGTATTGTAGGAATCTAGTTACATTTTTAGGTTGCCTGCTACTTGTAATTTACTTGAGTATCTCTATTTTATGCTACTTAATACTTCTACTCCACTTGATTTTGGAGGCTTTTTTCTCCACTACATATATATTTGACCAAAGAAATTCTTAGTCGACTAATACTTGTACGATTTTGTTTTTTGATTTGAGTTTTCCCAGGAAGAATAACATTGAAGCAACACTTTAAATATTCTTTTAAGGTCTTGGTAGTCACTCATCATGAAAAAGCATAACAAATAAAAATATTTCGCTTACAAAATCTTAGTTGACGAAGACTAAAGCAATCTATTAGTTAACAACTCGACTAAAAGAAAGCAGCCCTATTTATCTGATAACTTTAGTTATTACTAACTTTGCAGAATTAGATTATTAGTAAATCTAAATCAACTAATTAACGATAATTGATCATATGTTGAAGTACCAGCAGTCTAGAAAATATTATTTGTCATTCATTAGTCATGCTGTACCTTTTCTGCATCACTTTACTAACCTTGAGCCACCGCCAATAGCACTAAAATTGGTATTATTAATGCATAGGTCAATATAATATTTTACAGATTGAAAACCCTTTGCATGGTATAAAAGCAAGTGTCTTTACTGAAGCTATAAATGCCAATATGTGTTTATTGGACCGCACTGGTAATTCTCCTGTACAGAGCCTGGTACTGGCAGGCCACACAAAGATGCTTTCAATGTGTATCTGAAATATTCACTACTGATCTGATACTTATCTCTGAGACAGGTCGGTGGTCATGTCTGTGTGTGACGCTCATATGTTGTCATTCCAGCACCAGCAGAAAGGCGTCTCTCCTCGAATGTTGAAGGCTCTGGTCAGCAGAGGACACCCAGAGTTTTCCTCTAACAGACAGCAAGATGCCCACGAGTTCCTCCTGCACATCATCAACGTGGTGGAAGTGAGTGAAGCTAAAAGTCTATGTGCCTCAAAAGCATTCAAAATGTACAATGATTATAAATGACCAGAAATCACAGCCAGTAGATAGTAGTAGTAGTTTATGTGCAGAGGTCACATTGGTATGTATGTGACGTCATAGGATGAACAATTATACCTACGGAGCGTGTGTTGCATTATTAGAAGCTTTTGAGTTTATCAAACAATAAAAAAATAAACATTGTGCTGTATTTTTTGAGTTAACTGCATGAATTATTTCCCTAAAATGCTCAGTGTTTTTCAAGCTGTGTAAAAATATTGTTCATCCCTAAAAAAATATTATTGTGGAAAATAATTTACTGCTATCACTTCCAAGGGAACATTTATGACATTTATGACATACTATGACTTATGTTTAGATAGATATGTCAATCTGAAATTATATATATATATATATATATATATATATATATATATATATATATATATATATATATATATATTTTGGTCATATTTGAATGTTCTTGGTCTACAAATACACAACTAATTACATCTGAGTCCTGACACATATGGACAGGCAGCTGATTGGGAGGGGAGGGTCTGTTTTTGACTTAACACAGTACACTGTCTCTTTGCTTGGTACGTACACACAGGGCCCCTCTGACGTGTCTCTCTTAACCTGGATATATATAGCTCGGTGCTATCTGTTCCACAGCGAGGCCAGATAATGCTTCATATTCTTCCTCAGCCATGATGAAGGCCCTGACACAGACGTGGCACTTCTTCCACTTCATATTGTGAAGATCAGCAACATGCTACTAAGATTTTCCACACCCTAATTTCTACATATTTGTCCAATAATCTGTAGAAATAATAAGGCAAGGCAAGTTTATTTGTATAGCACATTTCAACAACAAGGCAATTCAAAGTACTTCACATAAAACCATTAAAAGCACCAAAACATAATGCAGAAGAAAACAAGATTCAAAAAGAATTAAGCACATTCATTTTGAAATGTAAAAAGACTGTCAAAAAGAAAAAAATTGAATACAAGTTGCAGTGCAGCTCTTATTCCAGAGACCTGTTTTACCCTTCCTTTGTCCATTTACTTGCCTGTACTGCTGTCTTTAAACTAGACACAAATATAGTTATCCAGACAGTGTGTGTGACTAAAGCCACCATCATCAGCAACATGTTACTCTGCCTATATCAGGCTACATGCTTGACCTGAGTAAAATTATAACTAGTGTATTTCTATTACCTCTGAGAATAGAAGGGCTGGGTTGCAAAAAAGCTGCGGTGAAACCAGTGTGTGAATGCACGATGCTATCCTTCATCACAGTCTTCAAATAAACACGGTGTAAACTTCAGTGACCCCTGTTCATGAGCAGTGAAGTGACACAGAGCCGCTGAATGATGATGATTAATGTGCCCGTGATTTGGAATTGATGTAACGCACTCAGTTATGGACGGTACAATTAGTTGAGGCGGATCCTAAATGAAAGAGTGTCATCTACAATTTAAATGACTGTATTAAGAGATGTGGGTCAAACAGCAGTTGGGTTGAAGTCATGCCAGGTGGCTGTAATGGGCCGCAGCAAAGAATAGATTCATAGTCAGAGTTGCATTTGAAACCTCAGGCTGTCATGTGTCACAGAACCTTCACGTGTTCCTGGTACATGTGAAGCTTCTGCACGCTCTGAAGCTGACATGCGGTGCTTTAAATAACAATCATTGTTTTTGACCTGGAACTTGAAAAGTAATTTCAAAAGTACTTACTCTTAAAAGTATTTTTTAACAACCTTTATACCAAAACACTCTTTCTGCAATACGTAAAAATAAATTCCATCCTCTCTATACGTTGTTCTCTTACAGAGAAACAGCGCAGGCTCAGAGAATCCAAGTGACGTCTTCCGCTTCCTGGTGGAGGAGCGAGTTCAGTGCTGCCAGTCACGTCGGGTTCGTTACAGTCAACGGGTGGACTACTGCATCCAGCTGCCAGCTCCCATTGAGATGGCCACAAATCGAGGTAAAAGGAACACACTCACACACACGCACACACACACACACACTGATCTGCTGCACCAGCACGCCACAGCTGGCTCTGGTCGATACAGCTGCATGCCGCTGGGCTCAGGTGGCACCAGCCGCTGGGGAATCAGCAGGTTCTTCTCTGAAAGGGCACAGAAGGTCTTTGAGTGCCAGACTGAAGGCTGTGTAGTTTAGAGTGAGGGAGAACATGTTTGTCTCTACTAGTGACTGCTTATGGTCTTGTATAATTCCTTTTAACAAATGTTACTGTGGCAGAAGTGATAGTCTTTGGCTGATGCAGTGTAGAAGAAAGCAGAGGCTATCTGTCTTGTCACGCAGCCATCTTGAACATATTTTATTGATATTATAATGCAACTTAAAAATTGCCCCAAGTGCAATCTGGTGTTTTGCAGATGTTTACACTTCTTGCAGCTCAAAGTGTTTGACTTTGTTGTAATTCTACCAGAGGAGCTGCTGGCATACGAGACCAAGAGAAGGGAGGCCGAGGAGAACATGCGGGCTCCTCCAGAGCCGGTTAGAGCGCGGATCCCCTTCACCGCCTGCCTGCAGGCCTTCACAGAGCCGGAAAACGTCCCTGACTTCTGGAGCTCAGCGCTGCAGGCCAAGTCAGCTGGAGTGAAGTAAGCAAAGGTCCACATGTTTTTGGGCCCTGAAACACTGTTTTTTCATCACCTCACACCTTTTGATTCAAACTGTATTAATATTGTATTTCTACAATTTTTACTTCCTTTTTTTTAACATTTAATTTCTTCCCTCTGCAGAACTTCCCGTTTCGCCTCCTTCCCAGAGTATCTGGTTTTGCAGATCAAGAAATTTACATTCGGGGTTGACTGGGTGCCGAAGAAACTAGGTAACTATCTGTTACCCTTCACGTCTTTCACTGGCCTCCATCAATGTTGTGACTCAGGTGTTATAAGTATTTGTAGTGTTGTAAATGTCCAGCAGAGGGCACCATCAAACAGCAATTCACAGGGTGAACCCAGACAATTTTGAGTCCAAAATTTACTAAATTAAATCTTACATTGCAGAAACTCTCTTGGTTCTCTTATCACATCGCAAACATAATCAAGGGTTTATTCAAATGTCATTTACACAAACAGCTAGCAGGAACACCTGACTTGATCAAGTACATACAATGTGTTCACACCTCAGTGGAAGCTGTGAGTGGTGTTCAAAAACAAGTGCATACACCATCTAATTGTTTTAAAGTACCAGCATTACAATAACATAAAATATCAAACAACCAATTGATACTAGAACAATTGAAAAATGTGTGTGAAAAATTCAAAAGGATAAAAAACAACTAAAATGTAAATACTGCTTTGGACTCTCTCATTGTAAGTCTATGGACTAAGACAATTTTAGAATCATATTTTCAGGAGGCAATACAAACACTCTGCTCGCCATAAATGTCAATGTATTCCTCAGTGAGGTTTCATGTGTGTCTATCCCTGTATAGATTTGGCCATTGATGTTCCAGACTTTCTGGATTTGAGCAGGCTGCGGGCTATTGGGCTGCAGGCGAGTGAACAGGAGCTGCCTGACCTCCTGCCTCCCATCGTGCTCGCTGAAGACACCAGAGGTACTGAACAAGTCTATTTTGTGTGAGTGTGTGTGCGTGTGTGCATGCGTGCATTAAGACAGTGGTTTCTTAACCTTTTTTCAGTGATTTACCCACTGTAAAATATTTTTCTAGCCAAGTACCCCCTCTAATCAGTGCAAAATCATTTTTGGTTGACAAAATAAGTAATACACAGCACTGTGCCATCAGTGTCTGATTTAATATAGAATATATATAATTATCTTCATAAACTTACTCTTATATTTGACTGAATATTTATAAAAATATCTATTTTTAAAGGATTTTTTAATGGATGCTATTTTTTAAATTTTTGTTAATCTCACATACCCCCTAGAGTGCTTTCATGTACCACCAGGGGTACACATGCCCCCTTTTAAGAACCACAGCATTAAGAGACAGGTCAATATAGTTGGGACAACTACATTAAAAGTTGGGTAGTGTAAATTACATGTTTTGCCCCTTTTATCTGACACTTTGTTCTTTTTTTTCATTTCTACTGCACATTTACAAATAGCAATTAGTGCCAACATTTGTTTTGGATATTCAGATATATTCCCCTGTTTTCAGATCAAACAGTGCTCCATTTTTCTAACCCATAATTCACAGAGAAGGATCGCCTGGTCACAAGCTGCCATGACTCACTTTCAGTGTCCTACAGGGATATATTTGCATTTGTGCATGACTACTTGGGTAAAAAAAGGAAATAAAACAGTGCTCTTAACTACTGGAGGCATTTTTGGCCCTTCAGGTTCAGTTTTACAGTCCATTTATTCATTTTAAAGGGCATTACTTTCTCCGCGCATCAGATTTTAAATCTTTTTTTTTACCCAGCGGGCCAAACACTCAAATTGTAGTGTACTAAATACTAAAACCTTTTCTACATATGAGACAGCATACAGTACATCAGATTGTTCCCAATAAAGTGGAATACCGTGTTGCTTTGATAACTAACTCAGATGTATGTTGTCCCAAAGCTGCGACCTAACATCCTTTTCAGGAGGTGTGAGGGGATTTTTGTGACAGAGACAAACGATCCATGAAATTGTCTCTGATATGATGTTCTGCTCAAAGCCACCCAGGTTTTCTCTTCAGGGCATATTAAATGGAATCCCACAGGAAAGGCATGCTCAATAAATTACTTAAAAGTTGTTGTGTTCACAGTGTGGCTAAGCCTAATAAGTTCTAATGATTTTATAAGATCCCCTTGTAATGCACTCCCTGGGGCTCTGAGACTAGTAAGGTAGTGTGTGCGTTTTGGAGCCCAAACGTTATTGTTGTTACTTTTCTTGAAAACTTTGTTGCGTCAGACTTTTTGATGCTTTGTGATATTTTGAGCAAGACATACATTCTTGAGCTTTTTTTTGTCTTTCTATCTTCCAAAAGGCCAAAACTACAACCTCCCTCCGTTTGTTTGTCTTTTTCTTTGTCTCCGATGTGAATGTGATTCTCATCCCTTCTTCCGTTGTTTGCAAAGTTCAGCTACATCAAGTTATCAGTGTCCTCCTTAATATTTTAACAGGCGTGAAGCACAGAGTGTTCTGCGCCGTCTCAAGCTCCAAACACAAACACAAAAAAGGGTTCTAGCGCAAAGACACAGGAACATCAGGAAGCAGTGTCCCACATTAACAGACTTTCTGAGAGCTTTACAAAATCGTTTAGCCTGCTGCTTCTAAAGACAGGAAACTCCAAGGACAAAACTAAAGTCTGAACATGTTTTTCTGAGTATGCCTTAATATTTTAAGAGTGAATGATACCTACTATCTCAGACCTCTAAACACATGAAATTGGCTTCTTGGAGCAGTGCGTCTACTTTAAAGTCTTCAGACCGTTACATAAATTGTTCTGTCTTTGAGCTGAAACTACCTTGCTTAGGCAGCGTTGCATATCTGCGTTTAGCAGCAAGCTCTGCAGCAATCATAGAGCCCCACAGTAAAACCAGTGCATACAATATGCATAAATGTTGTCTGGATGTCGTAAATCAGAGGTGGTAGAGTTATTTGATTTTTTTTAATTTTCAGAGCTTCTCTTCCTCTAGACAGAGAGGTTAAAACAATTACCAGTGTGTACATCATCTGGAAATTAAGTGTTTTTTCCCCAATGCATTTTCTGATGGATTTCATATGATGGGTTTTGCAAATTAACCACTGGCCCATTATCCCCCAGCTGGCTTCACCAGTGATTAATCACTGGTTACTCTCTGTCTCCGAAAGGCTTCATTGCTTCCTATTGATTTCACAGTACAGCCCACATGTATTTCCCTATATGCTGCTTGAACCATATTATTTGTCATTGGTCAGTGTATCACCCATTCACTCAATTATTGCAGAACATTAAGGAAATGGAAGAAAAAAATGTATCATGGCTTTTTGTGATTTAAAATTATTATTTTGTACACAAAATGCTAATCTGATTGTCTCCTTTCAAGATTAAAGTGGAACAATTAATATACACATAGTTTAAAATGAACCATGATGTGATTTGTTTTTTCTAAAGTCAATAAAAATATGCAAGAGAGGGAGGCAGCACTTGAGAAATAGTTGTGACCAGGACAAAAAAACTAAAACTGGAAACAACTAAAACTCTGACAAAAGGATGAAAACAAAAGTAAAAGAAGAATCAGGAAAGAGATTGTCTTTGTTTAGTTTTCATACAAACATGAATTGCTCAAATTGCGATTGCAGTGCTTGTGAATAGTTGGGGCAATCTGCTCACTGCAGGTGGTGACGAGGCCCCACCAAAAGCTTAGCTTGAGCCGATCTTGCATCTAACTTTGTCTATAAAGGGACATCCCTAATATGATTGCACAGCAGCGGCCCTTGTGCCCATGAGTGTCCATTATGGTAAATGTTACAGCGTAGTGTAACATCAGCACAAGAACAGTAGAGTCATCGTGTCAGCAAACTGATTCAGTGTCCATTTTACCAAAATATCTGCAGCAGCTTATTATTTACCCAAGCACAATTTTGGAAGATTCTTGAGGTTTAGTTGGTATTATCTGTAGCTTAATAAACATTATTGTCAGTGAAAGTACTCCAAACCACACTAATAAAAAAGAAAATGCACAAAAGCAGTGATAGTGTGTGATCTCATTGTTCGGCGTCTTGAAATGTTTCTTCTCCTCTTTCAGATAATTCCATGAGCTCCATAGACTGTGAGTATTTAATGTTTCTTTCGCATAGCTCAGTTATACAGTATCTATTCACTATCTAAATGAAAAAGTTATAGCCATGGAAAATGTATTTTGGACACCAATGATTAATGCTATGCAGCTAAACCTCTGACCATGTCTGCTCGAGCAGGTGCTGCAGCTGCTCTTTACTTCCTCCCAAACTTAACTTTTCCACGTGGCTCTGCTTGTTAGCCAGACTTTTTTCATTCTCCTTGATAAATCATCCCTCAATAAAGACGTCCGCAGAGTGGATTCTCTCATGGTCTCTTTGTCTAATGAGGCCCAAAGAGACTGCCACCACAGATCTGTCGGGTTGTTTAACTTGTTAGGTTACCGGCGGTGTTGACTCAGCAACAGCTATGTTTTTTAGTTATTGATGTCTGTCGTCTTCACAGCTCCAGAAATAGACGAGGCGGCAGTCATGCAGCTGGCAGAGATGGGCTTCCCGCTGGAGGCCTGCAGGAAGGCGGTTTACTACACGGGCAACATGGGCCCAGAGATGGCCTTCAACTGGATCATAGCCCACATGGAGGAGCCGGGTAAGCGAACATCACGGCATTCAAATGAAACATATAAAGACATCAACAGACACAAATTATATATTTTACCGTATGAATGACAGTGCAAGCAAAAGCATGAAAAAAAAAGCACAATTCCGTCATAGTTTCAAGTAAATTACAATGTGATGTGTTTACAGATAATGAGAAAGAACATCACAAAAGAACTTAGCACGATTTAGAAAGGTCTGCTATGTTGGCTCAAATTTCAAGCACCGAGTGTGACTTGAGGGTTGATGGCTTTTCCTGTTCAATAAAATAAACCTAGATGCTAGCAGTGTTAAAAAAAGGTTGTAACTGTATATCTGGCTCCAGTTATAGAGCTATTCTCAGCCGAGATCTAAAATATGAAAAGGAATGTCTAAATGTATTGTAAGTGTCTAATGATCAAAAATAGTCGAGAAAAAATAGTGATGACAAGAAATACTGCGTGGGAAGAGGGTATTACGTTAGCGTTGAGGGTTAAAGGAGCAATCGTAACCCAAAAATACCAGCGACAAATAATGAGAACAGCAGCTGCGCTGAAAGAGATGTGGTTCTCCAACCATTGCAATAAGCTGAGTCTGAGTCTTTTCTGCAAAAGACTTTGCCTCTGCAGACCTGCCAACAACATTTCTGCAGCAAGTACACAAAGCAAAGGCAAGTTTATTTGTATGGGACGTTTTGAGCACAAAGGTAATTCAAAGTGACATGTCACATCTCCAGTTCTTCCATTACAGTTAAGTTGTTTTTGTGCGCGTGTGTGCGCACGTGTGTGTGTGTGTGTGTGATCTTCACCAGAAACTTTGTCGGGGCTGACTTTGTGTCTTGTATAGCCTCTCATGTGTAGAGGCAGTCCCATGAGGCGTTGACTCGTATCACTTTTATTTCCCTGGTTGGCTGTAAAGGGCCTCTACAGTGAAGAGAAATTAGAGCAGCCTGTTGGTTTTTAAATGGGCATAATGCATCTGCAAAAAGCACTGCATTCACGCTCAATAACCTCAGTAAAATGGTATTTTCCTGCCTGCTGCACAAAGGTTACTTTTTCCTAACCCACATTTGTTTGGTTTCATCCCTTGCCATTAACATTACTTTGAATTTTTTTTCAGTCATTTTTAGATAGATGTCTTTTTGACTGAGTTGAACCTTAAGTGCTGCATTGACAACAATGAACTAATGACTTATGTTTCATAAGAGGCTCACTGTGCAGGGAAGGTGACTCAATTATTATACCTATTTATTGGAATTATTTTTACTGGGAATTTGGTAGAAAATAAAATTGAGCCTTTTGGAATAGTAAACTTCTTGAATAGTTTTATGTGATGAGATCCAAACACAGAATGAAACTGGGTGTAAGAAGGCAAATGATAATCAATTGAGAAAAATGTCTCTTCACAGCCTAAAATGAACTGTTAAGTTTTGTCTTTAATTTCTTTGACTGCAAGAGAGTTTTCTTCTTGTAGCATAACAACAAATGTATTATGGGTAATCAAAAGGACACGAGACAAGGAGACTGAGAGCGACACAGGAGTGGTAGTTAAGTGGTACGCATTTTCATTTATGGCCATGTTGGTAATGAAAGCTCTGTTTTTGACCAACAGTCGAGTGATTACAACTGGAGGGCCCTTGTTCCCAGATTGAGGGTTACTTTACTTTCACTTGAATCTGCTGAAAGTGCACAAAGCATTGAAGTTAACTTGGAAATTAGTAAATGTATTTCATGCAGAGGTTATACATGTTTATATAAGTAGTTTCCAGTGTTAAGATTCTTGAATTGATTTAAATGTATGCAGTGGTCCTCTTTTGCCTTCTTCTGGACTGTCGTTAATATTGTTTGCTATTGTGTTATGTTTGTTATGACCTGTCAAGGGACTACAGATGCAAATTAGCTGAAGCTATAATCTGCTACAGTGCAAATTATAGTGTGCTTCACCCTTTCAGACGTTTTATCACCCGTCCGATATATTATTCATGAACTTGTTAAAAATAAATGTTTTACTTGTTTAAAAAAACATTTTGGCACCACAACAAATGGCAAAAATATGTCTAGAAGTTGCTAACTTGGACCGCCAGCACGAATATATTCATAGATCTGGTTGAATATAAATAGAGAGCGACAGCATCTCATTATTATTGTCTCCCTCCATCTTTTCTCAGACTTTGCAGAACCTCTCACTCTGCCCTCCATGATGGATCCTGGTCCATCCACCATTGACAGCCCCATGGGCGCCACTCTGCTGGGCAACTCGCCCCCTGAGGAGAGCATCGCCATCCTCACTTCAATGGGCTTCCCCCGTGCTCACAGCATCCAGGCACTCAAAGCCACGGTCAGTCTTCTGCCCACTCTGTTCATCTTTACACTTTGGAACAATAATAAATAACTCTTTTTTTTCTCATTAGCTGGCAGCTAGACTTCTTTCAACTCATCTTTTTTTCTGCTAGCCAATTCAAATGTGTCCTAATCCCCAACATGTGTTGTATACTGTAGGTTGGTTATTGTTAATCAACCCCAGTTTATGAGTTTCTACATTTGTCGTTGTGAACACTTTTGGTCTAATCCTCCTTCTGTGACTAAAATACTCTGCTGCTGTATTGTGGTTACATGAATTTGTTTTGAATGAGCAGAAAAGAATGGGTAGCTAGTGTGCAGTGATGGTCCTCATGACCAAAGGAAACAGTATTACTTCTAGAAAGTCAGACGTCTGTAAGTGGCGCTCATTCCTTTAGGCCTTTACACACTGAGTTTTTTTGTGTGATTAATTGGCACATCGTTGATTTTGTCATATGTATTTTCACACCTGACACACACTTTACGCAGTGAAAAAAAGGGCGTAAGTTTTGACTGGAACAAGGTTGATTTGTTTTTCCATGGCATCAAAGGATATAATAGGATAAAGGCATCAACCAACCATGTTGTGCAGAACGGACACATTTAAAACGTACAGTATATTAGGGCCCTGCCCAAACCAAGACGGCAAAATGTATTACTCCATTCAACCTTGACAAAGGCAGCGGATACCAGATACACTCTTTTCATTCTTACCTTTCACAATAAAAGGGTCATATTCAATGTCTACATTTTTTACCAGAGGGAGTTTAAATTCACTAATTTTGAACAAAAGGAAACTCAATAAAATAGTTTACAGTAGTTAGGTTACACAACAATTTACTTGTGGTCAGGATCTGAGTCAGGATCCTGGTAGTTGGTCCTCCGGCCTACATGAACTTATTCAAACCTTTAATTGAAAAAGTGTATTGCATCTAAACTATTCGGTATGAATATTCTAGATGCAAAATATTCGCTGCCGAGTATCTGTATTTTTGTGTTGTTTATTCGTCATGCCCCAGTCTGGGACTCACAGAGACAATAAAGAGTTACATGGAAGGAAAAATACATCTGAGGAAGCAATGACCACCTGACACCACAGAAAAAGCGTGTCCTAGTGAGGTAGTTCATTACATAGCAGGAAGTTGGCATGAATTGAGGAGCTGTTTGAAAAAAGAGAGGGTGAGATGATAAAACCAAACTCTGTCACGCATAAAATGGCTTGGCTGGCCTACTTGTTTGCTTTACAGACTGCAAATTGAATAGGTCCTCACAGGTCAGAGTGATTAAAGATGTCTTGTCGACAGGTCCCAGTAGCATATGGGCACTAATGCAGCCTCAAAGACATATTTAGCCCGCTTATCATCACATCTTACAAATCAATACATTTTAAATAATGCAAAGTACAAAATAATTGATTTGTTTTGTGTGTGAATCAAAGGGAATGTGGCTCTAGCAAATTATTTTTTTTTTCTTTTGAAATGGGCCCAGATTCTCACATTTCATGTTTCATATTTCAAACTGCCCCCTCAGCAAAAAATAACACAGCAGACTGTTATTAAAGCATAAAAATAGACACCAGGCTTCTTTGTTTATCGTCCCCGATACCACCAACCTCCATCCATTATGTTAAAGTGAAAAAAGAACATATATTCCTCATGAGTGGGATGCAGGTGTGAAGCAGAGCGGGGTCTTATGGCTTGGTTTATTATTAGTCTAGAATTAAGAGGAGGGACTTTTTTCAACCTCAGTAACTTGACTGGGAGAGACGGGGGAAAAAGAGCAGACTGCTTTATTAGCGAATCAAGATGGGCATTCTCCAGGAATCACACCTCTGTTTTAGATTAAAAGGGGGGATTTAGTACAGATGGATACCTGCTGCCTCCTCTCCAATAAATGATGTTCAGCAGTGCCTAGTTTTTTTTGAGGAGCTTGATAAAGATACAATAGGAAAGGAATAAAAGACAGAAAACAAGATGAAACACGAACATTTCTTATCCTCAGCCCAGATTATGGACTCATATGTTTTGTATATGTGTGGCCATATGTCTTCTATGTGCCAATATGCTGCACATAGTGCCGCTTCAGTCATGATATGCTACTGTGCGGAGCGTCCTCATACAGAACATGTTCAAAACAGCAAATGGAAAAGTTGTCTTTACTCGAAAAAATTGGAACACCTGAAATTGATAAAAAATCAAAATGTTCCCTCAATATTGATATATTACAGACATTTTGGTTTTGAATTAGAAGGAACTTATGTTGTAAACTTAAAATGTGCTTTCAGAACAATAACCTTGAACGAGCACTCGACTGGATCTTCATCCATCCGGAGGAGGAGGAGAGCGATGCTCTCTCAGACATGGCTGACACGGAGCCAAATGACAACGCTTTCTCCAACGCCAACTCGCACAGCGACGCCACGCTGTCTCCAGACAGAGACGCGTCAGGTCCGCGGGTCAAAGACGGACCAGGACGTGGGTGGCTTTGCATCATTTCATTAATTGTAGCTGTCGTATCTATCGTTATTTATTTTATTTTCTGATCCTCATCTAAAGTTCATCAAGTAATGAGAGGTTGACTTTTACTATTTTTCTAATAACACCAGGACATTATGTACCTTGAAAGCTCCAATTAATGTCTGACGCTGATACAGCATCCTGACCAACCAGAGACACAAAACATGATTCAGGATCTTTGTGCATATTTTCTTTGTGAACAGCGTTAAGAATGACAATGTATTCATGCCTCTACATACTTCTCTACAAATTATGTTCAAACAAAGCAACATTGTGGGTAAAAATCATAAAATTCCATTAGTAATGCAGACGTTCTGGCATTTCACCATTTATTTATTTTATTCTTGTCTTTTTCTTGTCACTATTCACAGAAGCATAAAGACATTTTCATCAGAAACAACCCTTTTTATCTGAATGTGTCCACCGGTGTAGAGGCTTGAAAGAGTCTTTTAAAGCTTGCATGTATGCAGATGAAAGCCTGGTGTTTATATATCCTTCTACTGAAGCTGTTCATTTAAACGGCTTATCGATAAGAGAGTTTTGTATAAGGTTTTTAGTATTTGTGAAACAATGTGTCCTCTGACTTTGTATTCCCCTTTTCAGGTTATGAGCTCTTTGCTTTCATCAGTCACATGGGAGCATCCACAATGTCTGGACATTATGTTTGTCACATCAAAAAGGAGGGAAGGTGAGTTGCACACAGTTTCTCTTCTTTGTTTTTACTTAGTTTATTGTGGGAAAGAACTGACAGTATATTAATTATCTTTTATCATGAGTTCCCAGTCAGTCCCAAAAATGTCTGTTTTTTCACGGTCTAACCTGTTTTCATCTCTGGAAATACATATTCTAAAATAATTTGATAATTATTGGTTGGTTTTTGCCACCAGAAGTCTGACAAATTAGTATTCAATTGCAGCCTATTTCTGAGTGAAAATAATACATTTACTCATTCATCTCCGAAGGTATTTTCCCACAAATGTTCTTTTTTCTTCTTGTAGATGGGTGATCTACAACGACCACAAAGTGTGTTTGTCAGAAAGGCCTCCAAAAGACTTGGGCTACATCTACTTTTACCATCGACTATCTAGCAGTTAAACTGAAGTTAACGCCCCTCCACCATGCAACCTTTTTAAAGAACCGCAGTCTTCCACCCAGAAGACTTTCAGACAACCTTAATAACAGCCGCTCTGGAAATAATGGAAATAACCTTTCAGACCAGCCGCTCGCCTTAACGTGATGTCATTCAGGAGCAACCAGAAACCCTGGTCAGAAAGGGAAAGCAATGTGCTTTTTGTGCATTTGTGTTATGTTCTGCTTTAAATGTATTCTTCAGTGTGTTCATGTTTAAGAAAAGACATTTTCTTGGCAGTTTAGGTGCAGAGGGATGTGTGCAATTTCCACTACTGTATTCAAAATAATGTCACATATCCAATCTCATTGTTCCTCCTCCATGCCTTCTGCTACTGTGCCAGTATTTTCAAAGTGGTACATTTTATAAATGTACGTTGAAATGGCTTCACTGCCAGCCCTGAAATGCTCTGAAACTGCAACAACAAACAAGAAACTACTGCTGCCTTTGCATTTTACTTTTAAGTAAAAAAAAACTAATAGGTGTTACAAATACTTTCGTTAAAATTCAGTACTACTGGTTGAATAATGGCTCAGACCTGCTCCAGTTCTCCTTGGAGATGGTGTAAGTTTGTACCTTTTAACGAGAAGCCACTTAAGGAAAACTGTTTGAGAGCTCAAGAACGAAATATTTTCCTTCTTTCAAAGCACTTTTTGACTAAAACAATTCATATTTTGCAGCTGATGGAGTTGGACATTTTATATCCCACTCTAGGCAATTGAATGTGATATCTTTAATTTCAACTTGAGAACTGCTGAACCTGTAAATCCTTAAAGTGGCCATTAGTATAACAGATGACAGCATTGCATATAATTGAGCTCTAATATTAGCAAAGTTGTACGTATTCTAAGTGCAGTGAGCTTCTTTTGTTCATTAAGTTCATAGTAAAAACTTTAACTCTCGGCTGCAGCTGGTCCAGGTTAGTTCCTTCATCACTCTAGACAGATTCAGACTGTGACCCAAAAGTTAAAATTAATGTTTTTCCTTCACCTGTTGCCACTTTTTACAGGTCAGTTAATCCATTTCTGCATACGAACCATTTTTACGTCGAAAGCAATATATGCAACTACAGAAAGGACTGTAAGATAACAGCTGCTCGCTGACAGGTATCTCTTGTAAAAAAACAATGAGGTGCAGAATGTATGACTTCCTGGTGCTCGCAACAACCAAAACCTTCTGCTCAGCTTTAATACTCTGAAACTACAGTAGGACTGGCCCTTTGCAGTAACTGTACTTTTCACATTTATCTACTCAGTATGTTCAAAATGTACTGGACAAATTCAACGGAGACATTATTTGGTTGTTTGTCAGATATAAGTGAATTTGGAACCTCTGATTGAGTCTTGTTTTATTTATTTGTTGCATCTCAAAAGGGCAGAGAAATATTACAAAGTGTTGGTATTTTTTCAGTGACACAAACCCTCAATTCTACTTTGGTGACCTGAAATTGAAATTAAAAAGGATTTCTGCTGAAAATGCTTTCCAATGTTAAAGAATTTTACAGAAGTCAATGCCTTATTTCAGGTAAAATTGGCCACATTTGATGTAGATGTCCAATCAGTGCTGATGGTAGTTGTAGTCCACTGAAGACAAATATGCCATAGTTAGTGTGTGCTATATACAGCGGTACACCTGCTAATTCAAGTTTCTCTCAAACTAAGACAGGCCTAATTTCCTTTTTAGCTCATCGTAAAACATTTGTTATTCAAATTGAACATTTAAAAAGAGGAAACGTAAGTAAATAACAGCACTTTTTTTTTTTTTTTTTTAGCACATTTTACAAACAGGTCACAAAGTGCTTGACAGGAGTGAAACTCACAAAACACATTTTGGTCTTTCCACTGTTTTAACAATCAGCTACAACCAGGTTTGGTCGAAATAAATCCTTAATTCTTGGAGGAAGATGTCAAAATGTAACACATTTTTCTTTTAAGAATTTAAATTGCATGTCATTTTTTTCTCATATTCAAAGAGATGACAATTCCTAAGAGGGTACCGAGAAACAAAAGGAGACATATTTGATAAACATAAGAAACTGGAATAAGTTGAAGGTATATAAAAAATGTCTTTTAACAATCTCAGGTTATGCCTTTATGACAGTCATGTCTTTCCTTGAGGGTTTCAGGTGTACTCTCCTTGAAAAACACTGTCCTGAGCAGAACTTTGGTTTTATTATACATTGACCTCTGACCTTCATCAGATGCTACTTGATCAGCTGCTACAGTGCTCGTTCTCTATGCAGCGGGGAATTCTAAAAGTTCTCTCTATGCAAGTCTTGTGTTGCTGCCATTCTTCCTCTAAAAAGTGGTTTTCTTTTTGTCAGAAACGAAATGCATCCTGTCAAAGCATTGTCTGTAATCAGTGTCTCTGCACATCATCAGTGAATGGGTGAACTTGTCGTCTCGCTTAATGATAATTAGTCATTAATGTTTCAGATATTCTGTGCAGTTAATTGTATTCCCCTTTAGCTTTCGTGTCGCGTTATCGTTTTTATAATTTGTCTTCCTGTTTCAGCTTTCCCTCCAGCTCGGTCTCTTCCAATATTTCTAAATTAAAACGGTTCAGTTTGTCATAAAAGGGCTTATTCACTGTCAGCATGTGCACTAGACGTTGACATTTAGTCATTTGGATTGTACAAGTTTACTTTTCTGAGTTGTATTCTTTTTTTTCATTTAACAAAATGTCAAAAAAGGCTCTTCACTCGTTTTTACTCCTTTTTGCAAACAAGTTTGTGCCAATTCTGTAGCTTTCATTACATAGATTTCCTGAAGGGATTATTTTAAAGTGACTTTTGTAATGTATGTGTTTATCCAAATGTGGCTTAGATGTACGTGAATAGAGTCATGACAGTATACTCACTGGCACTGTTTACTTACAATGTTTGGATCATTTATTAAACGGCATCTTTGTTGAGACTTGGCCTCTTTAAAAATGAACAAGAAACTGCAGAACAAGTGTTTTCATTGAGGAAAATAAAGACACAAGAGCATAGAATATATAACAACAGTTTATTTTTAAAAAGATTACTTTCATATTGTATGTTTTAAAGGTGCTAATGCTTTCCTTGTGATTATACAGGGAGAGTAATATGCATTATAGTAGGTGTTTCAATAAATAATTCATACTGTATATAAAGTATATAATTTTTAAATTCATTCATCAAAATATCATTTTATTCATACATGTTTGATTCATTGATAAATAAACTAGAACAGACTTCCTTTGTACACTTGTTGAATTAAAGGAGTGAAGAAAGAAATACTGATAACCTTTATGAACCCCAACCAATGATGCTGCGAATAACATTTCATAGTGTGAGAACTTGATCTCTACTGCAGAAGACTAAACACATCTATACATTGATGTTATCACACTCACAAAGCTCTATAAATATGGACAGTTCATTGTGTCTGTATGCCTTGAAAAGTCTTGAAAATATAACTCAATTCCTCATTAAAATTGAACTTGGTTTCCTCAAAACTAGAACATAATAAAAACGTCTTAATGTAATTGAGAAAAGTCTTGAATATTTTCTCTTGCCTACTGTAGGCAGTAATGCTTAAATATTATCATTAGAAATTAGTATTATATACTGCTGGGAAGTGCTGTAAAAATGTAATACAATAATGAATGATGTAAGGCCATATTGTCCTTATTTTTAAGAACCAGTCTGAAAGAAGATCAAATTAAATAAATAATACTATGAATAAATGATGTAAAATACAGTAATATAACAATTAAACACTCAAATAACATTATTTAAAAAAGTATCATAAAATGGCCATTAAGTTGATTGCAGATCAATCTTATTGAACATTCAAGAATGTTTTTTAAAATGTATTTTGAATTAAAATCAGTCTTTTATTTCACAAAAACAACAATGTATTTATATTAAATAATGCCGCATTGGTTGTGTGTTCAACACAATCAAACACAATACAAAATAAATACTATTGTAAACCTGTAATACACTCTATTGGGAAAACGCATAAAAATAAGATGAGTTTTCTGGATTATTTCACACATTATTTAATAGTTAAATATATGTTTGTCTTTATTAATGATTAATATGTTTTTTTTTTCAAAATGCCATATTGTAAGTGATTTTTAACACCTTGGGTCTCCATATGGAAAGCATTAAGAGCAAGGCTTTGTAAATGTAGCACTAAGCATATTAAAATGATTGATTTCACTGTTTTTTGATTTGGAACCTGAACTTATAGAGCTATAATACTTTACAGTATTTAACATATAGTCACTTTATAAATGTGTGCTTAACGATGTATTGATGTGATGGTAACCATGATCAAGTGTCAACACTAAAAGGCAGGTGGTAAAAGCAGACAGCTAGCTTTACTGGCTGGGGTTATTGAAAGTGTTACCAGTACATTTATCATTTGTAGAAGCTATAATTACAAAATGACTACAGAATATATCTATGATTAGCCGTTGCAGCAATGTATCAGTATTCAAGCTCAAGTCAGGGCACATAGAGGAGAGAGAGATTAAATGTATTACATCTCACCCTCGTTTCTCTGCTCGAGTCGCGCACACTCACTTGTTCTACGCAAGAAAAGCATCTGGTGTAGAATATATACTGATATATACATCACTTTTTGTTTGTTTGCAAAGTTGCAGATTTTAAAAGTGCACTGTAAAAATATTGCAAGGAAACCTCATGATATATTTCATTTTTCTACGTTAGTGGGAGCGGGAAAAAAAAAGCACTTTCATGTATTTCATGCACACAAATGAAAAAACAGCATTCAGAAAAATAAATGTAGAGGATCATGCGATCAACCTCGATCTGTTCCTCACTAGCATGCGTTAAGCTAGGTCAAGTCACCTGAGAAGGTATAGTAGGTAGGTTCTACAAAAAGAAATCTGTCATCAGGCATCCTATCTCAATGCGCTGCAGTACAATGTATACAGTAGAAGTTTATATTTTAAGCTAGCCATTTAAAGTTTCCTTAAAAAAATACATTTTTTAACACAACTACAGTATCTTTAAATGCAAAAAAAAGCACTGGCCTACAACCTTATAAGAAAACTAGAGTTGATTTGGAAATCACAACTTAGCAGACATCTTGTTTTGCATTTCTACAACACACAATTGACAGAAAAGACAGAATATGAGTTAATATTTTAAAATGTAGGAATACTGGCCTGAAGAACTCCCGTGTCTCTCAACAATCTCTCACGGAACTATCGGAGATTGGGTGTTTCTTTTATGGAGAAAAAAGTGCGTGGAAACTAGTCTTGGATGTGCTGAGACTGTGATCTCAAATGAAACACTAATAGTGACGGTGCTCAGCATGCTGGACCAGCGTGCTTCTAGCCAGCAGCGTTAGCACACAAGCTACAAGATAAAAGCCTGAGGAGGATTTAAGAAGCAAACACTTAGCTGACACAGACGTACAGTAGGAGCTCTCTAAAGGTGTCTAAATGTAGCTGTGCCACTCTAACAAATAGACGCAAGCAGGACTAAGTCTACAGCCAACATGCTATAATGTTTAGTCCTGCTGAGACTGATGAGAATGTCATGAGTATGACAGGTATTTGGTCACAATCCAAAGCATGGAACATGAGTTTTGGTACCAAATGTCATTGTGATCCATCAAACAGCTGCTGAGACATTTCAGTCTAAACCCAAGTGGTGCCCCGACCGACCGGCATTTCCATCTATAAAGCCGTGTTGCTAGCGTGGCTGAAACTAACTTAGTAATTGAATGATAATTTAATATTCAAGTGATGGACTACTGAATAGACATATTATTTCAGCAAAAAAGCCACACTTTCTTTCATCATAATACAATCTCTGAATACATTTGTGCGGGCACTCCTGCTTTGGTCTCATTGCCTTTGCCATTGTGTGGTCCACTGTCAGCCCCCGCCGATGCAGACTGCTAGTGGTGTGCACATATGTGCTGTCTCACTGGGCTCCTCCGCCTCTTAGATCTATTAAACATCATGGGTTGGCCACAAAGACTTTGCCAACATTTTTATAAGCATCTGACTGCAGTGGTACCTGTTTCAGCCTAAAATATCATCTTACTTGTTATGTTGAAAGCACAAGTGGATAACATATTAATGGGACTGGCTGGACAACAGTTACAGTTTGCCAGTTGTGCGCTTAAAAAAGTTTTCTTCTCAAAGTGCAGTTAAGGTGAGTTTGAAAGTGAATATTCGTTGTGATTTGGGACATATAACTTATATCTGATAGCAAAGCTTGATATGCTGTATGTCAGTACACTTGGTGGGTGCAAATCCGTACCGCGACAACACAGGGTTATAAAACATGACGGTGACATTTTAGAAGGACACTATGTGTGTATCGACCACATTTCTCTCTTGTGATGCTCTCCCCCAGTTTCCTAATGAAACACTTCTTCTCATACAGACCGTGACATCAAAGCTGTACGGTTTGGATGATAAATGGCTCTTCTACTGGTCTCTGGTTTTCACTGATAGCGCTCTTTCAAAGCACAGAATCACCACTTCATTTTGGCCCACCAATGCAGACTGGGACAAACAGAAAATTCATAATGGCAACATAAAACATGACCTTTTGCATAGGATCTGAGAATAAAAACCTACTTTCTACAGCAGACCAAGAACACGCCTGATAAACACCAAGTTGCTGAGCTATACAGAACAGCATATTATCTCTCATTTACTCTCCTGGACGGCCAGGAACGTATGTTCACTTCATAGGGTGACTTTCAAAGAAACGCCAGTGACGTAGAGAAGCCCAACAATGCATGTTTTAAAGTTTTGCTTCCGTGGTGTTCATAAGTGTAAAATGATGTGTCACGAGATTTGGATCCGCTCCAAAATGTACTGGTTCTTCCTCGGTCTTTGCTAGACTCTTCCACCAAGTTTGATTAAAAACCTGTCGAGTAGTTTTCGCTCTTTTTTTTCTGTAATCCTGCTGACAAACATACCGGAGCAAAAACATAACCCTCCCCGGTGGAGGTAATAATCACTGGCTCTATACCATCATGTGTTTTGTGGATTCACAACAACTTCATGTTTTCATGTGATTTAAAGTTTACAGATGGTAAAACAACTTTTGAAATATGGGTAGTATCCTGCCGAAGCTTACATAAGTATACAAATTCTGCATGATGGCTGAGGCAGACTAATTTAATTCAATGTATGAGCTTCGTTGCCCGTGGAGGATACAAATGATACAAATGACTGCATTAAGAAATACCCCAAGCTTTCTTAAGTCATGGCTACCTAATTCAGTGTACACTGTATTGAAATAAATAATGGGAAGAAAATGTGAGAATGATGTGTAAATCCAATGTGAGGGTCACTGAAGCTGTTTCAGAAAAGGAAATATACATGTTTAGACTTTTAGACTAAAACTTGTTTTGTTGTTGAAAGTTTCCACACTAATGAAGGCTTTGCAGATCAATGCTGCCCAGCGTTTGTGTGTATTTCTCCAACTAGTCAGCATAAAGGGAAGAAATAGAAGCTTGAAGCAACCCCACTTCTCTCTTTCGCCCCAAACAAATATTGTTGTTGGCATGCATTTGAGTTTACAATTGAGTTTGCACATTCCACTTGGGTTGAGGAAGATCTGTTTGCCTGAAATGCAAAGGGAAAACTTCTTAAAGTATGCTAATTTTTAAACAAGAAAGTAATGACTCATGCAGTATTGTTATTATCCATCACAAGAGGATGAAAACAAGCCAATAACATAATTTTAAACTCCAGGTCATATGGTTCAGTCTTTATCATTTGCTCACTAAATCCATCCTTCAGGGGGTCAAGACAGTCTTGAGTCTTTGAAAGTAATTGGATAACAAACCTTTTCATTTCTTTCTCAAAAACTCATCTTTTCTCTACAAACAGCATGTGAGGGTTCCTGTGTGAGATGCTCATACTGTCTGCCTGCCTGTCTGTTCTGGCTCAGCTCTGTTCCACTGGATGAGTCAGTTTTTAATTGATGTGTTCTCTAAGGCATTGCTCGTACAATCTTTGCCCGTCCTTGTGCTCTTCAGGGAAATCACAAATTGCAGTGCAAATCCATCACAAAGCAGTTACTTCTAGCACTTGGAGGAACCTGTATTCAGACCTGCTCCAAGTACTTGGACGAAAAATACGACAACTTTGACGACTGTAGATAATTTGTGACGTGCATGAAAACCACACTGTGGTCTTTAACATCAGATCTAATCCATTCCGATGTGTGCACTTTGGGCTTTTGGCTGTAGGGTAGAAATTGAAGGGTAAGTAAGAGGGGAGATGCTATTGTCACTACCTCCCATTCCTCAAATGTCTAGGTTGAAGGCCCGCATGAGAAGATCCAGGTCGCCAATATTTGCAGCCTGGAAGAGTTCGGGCTGGTCCATCATGGATAAAGCTATCCTCAGCGCAGCCCAGATGTTTCCAGACATCACTTGGTGAGACTGCTGGCGACTCCGGCTCTTCCTCTGAAGGCTTAAGGCAGTCAGGAAGTTACTGGCTGCCTCTCTGGGGAGTAAAAACAACAGGAATATGTTTGCTTTAGGGTATTCTGTGTAGGTTAAGGTCATTTTGCAATAGGTCATCCTGTGGCGCAAGATAAGAGAAGATACAATAATCCTTTATTAGTCCACAGTGGAACAGCAAAGTGGTTTGAGCAAACAAACAAACAAACGACATGTTGTGTACCATGGTTAGGGTGACCATATCCATAACACCAAAAAGGAGGACACTATGCGGTATTTTGTGAATGATTGCATAGGACGTTTTTGGGTGCAGTTTGATTTCATTAAGTGTGAAGAAGGGCATGTGAGTCGTTACAGTTTGCTCATTTAGTCCTTTTTTTCTGAGTTTAGTAATCTTACTTTATGGTTTTCATCACTGTAAAACCTCACCACAATGAGTTGGCTGTATGTCGTTAGTCGGTTTAGTTTATATGGAAGTTAGCTACAACAATACACATGAAAATGCCATCCTGTTACCGAGCTTTGAATAGGAATGTCCATTACACTCGTATTCAATTTGTATGGGTGTAAACTATGCAAAGTTAAGCTAACTTGGCATGTTAAGTGACAGTTAGCAAGCCGGCAAGCACAGAAAGCTATTGGGACTAACTTGCTCTTGCACGCTTCTGGCTGTCATGTAAGCTTGACAGTTTACCACCTCAAATCCCTCTGTCAACAACAATCAATGGCTTTTAGGCTACATAGGGATGCATAGATGACCTTTGCTTTTCCTCAGTGATGTGACTGGGCAGGACCATGTGGATGTGTACGAACTGTGTTCGTTTGACATCTCTCTGACTCCCTTGGACTACTAGCATGGGACTAATTATACCTTTATTATTAGTGCTTGGAGCAGAGCTCTATATAATATTAATATTAAAAACCTGTGGGGTGCGTGTTTGTGCAGAACCTTTAAATGCATGCTGGTGATCCTACGGCATGTGTGCGATCCAGTGTATTTCCAGAAACATGTTTACCATCATTGTTTCTAAAATACACATTGTTAAATTTCTTATTTGTAATTGTTCAATGCTTTTAGCACCATAAACCAAATTTGGTTCACTTTATTTTGTTAAGATGAAGACAGATTGAACATAGGCGACTCCTGGCTACTACAGGTAAGCAAGGAGAATACGTTCTTTTTCTGTTATTTAAGTGAACTAACTATTTAAACAGCAAGTCCTTGTTATGCTTTGTGTGGATGTTGTAAACGCAGCAACACCTGTAACTTAAAGCTAAAGACTCTACTCCATACTCTATTTACAACACATCCTTTTTCAAATGGAAGCCCCTTTGCGCCACTCATTTGCTGGCAAAACTTTTGTTGTGCACATTGTCACAAATACTAAAACTGTAAATTAGGTGGCTGCCTTTGGGAGTGAACATTAATAAGGTAATTACATGTTGGCTCGAGGAGTCAGTGATTGAACCATCAAAATGAGTCTGACCCGCTCAGCTACAAATGCTGACTGCTGCTTTTCTGCAACAAGCTAAGTATTCACTGCTTGTTGGTCAAACGATCTAAATTAGATCTAATATTATAACTTACTTTTGGATGTTGTCTGGCAGGTTCATAATGAGTTCATAATGTTCTTGATTAAGGTAGAGAGCTAGTTGTGAAATATAAATTCTCATGTTTGGGTATTATGAATGCTGAATTGTATTTCCCTCTATATTTTTGCCAGCTCACACAATTAGCTCTGTAATACTAACTTTATGGAAAGGCCAACAGGTCTTTTGTCACATACGATAACATACAAATTTAACATTTTCATTACCTTTTTTTTAAATATATAATTGACCAAGCATTCAAGGAATCTAATTTGAAAGCAATTGCTGTTACAGTCAACATATATGTATGTGCTGCTGATCATCCTATATGCTCATCACAAGATAGTAATACAAGAGATTTCTTTTGAGCTGGAATGATTAGTTGATAAGCAATGATTTTAATAATTAGTTAATTGTTTCAGTCCTTTTTCAAGTAAAAATGACAAAGATTCCCCATTTGCAGCCTCTTCAATGTGCAGATTTAATGCTGACTAATCATATTTAAGGTTTGAACCATAGCGGTAATAAAACAAGAATTCTAAATACTAAACAGTAAACAGTGCAATTGTCACTATTTTCGGACATATTTATCACTTATTTAGAACAATATAGGCAGATAAATTGATAATCACAGCCTTGATTTGCTGAGTTTCAATTTGTACCATCCTGACTTTTGTTTATGCGACACTAATTAACTCCACTCCACTTCTTTAAACAGGTACAATAACTAACTCTCTTCTAGTCCCAGGTGACTCACCTGTGTGCCCCCAGGTTAATACAGCTGATGCCCAAGTTGTAGCGGGACCTAATGAACCCCGGTTGCAGCTCGAGGGCTCGCGTATAAGCCTCCACCGCTTCCTTACTCCGGTCCCCGTTCGCCAGTGTGGCCCCCAGGCGGTTCCACAACAAGTAGTCCTGGATAAAGGGTGAGTGGTGGTGTTGGTAAGCAATGTAAAATGTTGAAGATAAAAAATATTTTTTCGTAAAGTTCACTGTGCCATGTGTTATTAAGACGCTGTTATTAAGACACAAATATTCCTGCATCTATTCAATATATACTCAATGGCAATTCCTTTCTGTCTCCATTTAAAACTAGCCAGCAATGTCTCGTTAATGATCTCTAAGTCTTAAATGCTTTCCATCTCTGAAAGACCTGGCAGGTGACTGTCTTTAATAGGAAAGTGCAAGTGAAATGGAGCTGAATAATCTGCCACAGCTCGATAATATTAAGTTTTGTAAATGGGAACACAGCAGTGTGCGTGTGGAACATAATTCTGTTGTTAATTTTCGACGCACAAATAACAAGGAAGTGTTTGGAGCATTATGCAGCTCCCTGCTAAGAAGTAACCTAACAAGGGTGTTTTAAGGAGAGTTGAGTTACATCACACTGTGTCCTTGCTGTTGTTTCCCACCTGCAGGTAGACAGTCACACACAGAGGTCATGGTCTGCTCCAGTATAGGGGTCCTTCATCTTTGGCTAAGCCTAGCAGCAGGATATAATTATCTCTCTTTGTGTTCAGAGCGTCTTTTTTTCCAGCAGGGGAGCAGATATTACCAATTCAAATGTGGGAGGTTGGATTTAACAGTGAGTAATATTCTTGCTGGCCTGGGACAGTGCTGGGAGGACAGAGAGTGATTTGCACAAGGAGATGCAAAGATTGGGGGGAAAGTTTGTGGTTGTAATTATGTGTTTATTTAGTTTGTTGTGGACAAAATATGTGTCAAAGTCTGGCTTTAGTGTTTTTGTATTCATGTGTGTGTGTGTACGCGCTGTGATCTGGCTCTACTTTTGAGAGCAAATGTGTGCCAGTCCAGAGTTCATAAGGCCAGATTTGGCAGCTTCTTTCTTTACATATTGCTGTGACAGTTTGATATGCTTCATTGCATCTGTTTGCGTGAGCTCTCCCCTGATATTAGTGGCGCCATCTCTGCGTGGATGTGTACAAGCTTGAGGGCTTCATGCTGTATGTGTTTGCATGAGAACATGTGGCGTGTGACAGATCATGGTTTCAAGTGTGCGTTTTAGTGTCGTGTGTGGGTTTTTTTCTTTTGCAAAAATTTGGTGCTTAATGTTTCAGTCAGTTTGATCAGTGTATGGTCCAACAGACGCAACATCCCATGCATATTGTTATTGCAATTATAATTAATATTGCATATATATGTATGTGTATATATATATATATATATATATATATATATATATATATATATATATATATATATATATATATATATATATATGTGTATGTGGGCTCTTACTACAAAGTAAAAAAACAAAACAGCATATCTGAGTAAATACATTTAAGCTTGCATAATCCAAGATTATAAGTATGTATATATAGATGTTACTGATTATCACAAATCCTGTATTTAATGGAAATAAGTACAGTATATTCCATATTCGGAGGTCTAATATATTACAAATGTACCATTACATATTACCATTGTAATATGTAATATATTTTCAAATGTACCATAGTAATAATGGTACCATGTACCATTATTACCAATAATAACGTATGTTGCGCAATAACTTAAAATCGCTTATACATACAACAGTATTATGGTTAGTTTTAAGTGAATTGTGATTTGGAATGATAAATGCCATAATATAACTATATTTTATGGAACTCCTTCCAAACTCTTGTACATTTTGGATTTTGGAGAAAAGTACTATTGCATCACAGTCATAGTTTCTGTTTATATTACATCTGATATATTATATATATTATATCTGATTTCTTTAATTACTGAAATAACAGCTTGTACAGGAACATGTTTGGATCACACACGTGTGTGTGACGACCTATCAACAGCCACCTGGTCGGATAGGAGGACCAACCAGCGTCCTCTGATTTCCAGTTTTGTAAAATGTATCCGCTGTGAATATTTGACTGAGCCTCTGATCATTCATGAATATTGTTTCATGAAAGGCACAGAATTTACATCATTGGCACAACTTAGTGCCAGCTGGAGTCAACCAGCTGTCAGACATGTTGTCTCTGGAAGCAAACCAAAGCATCCATGTGTTCAACGACCACAGCTTACAGTGAGCTTAGTCAGGCCGGTTTTGACATCTCTACCAGCGAGACCCAAGTATGTACTGAATAGCAACAAACATGTTGAAATCTCAGAGAATAAGTTATATTTGCACGGCGAGCTGTAATTGGAAAGTACTGTATGTTTTGAGGTGAACTGACCCTTTAAGAATATGGCGATCGACAACATTAGTACTAAAATCATACTGTATGGCACATTCTTAATGAAAACAATATATTGTTCTGTATTGCACAATACACAGTATATGAGAACCTCTCTGTGTATTTAGATTTTTGTTGTATTACAATATACTGTATTTCCAAATATGTCAGTATACGCAATGCTTGTTTCATAAGTGATGGCAAAAAAGGGAACTACTTATGATTTAATTATGTATTTGATTTCAGATGCAGATTTAAACTTTTTGCCTGTTACATTTACAAATTAGGTCATTTGCATTTTGCACTTGCATCTCTTGCATTTTGCATCTGTGCCTCTGACAAGTGTTTGTGCAACTACAGCATTCTGTGTAATCTGCATGTTTCCGCACGTGTGAGTGTGTGTGTGTGTGTGTGTGTCCTACCTCCGGCCGAACTGACAGGGCCGTATTAAAGGCCTCCACAGCTTTGTTAAACTCTCCGCTGAGGTTGTAGAGCACTCCGAGGCCGGTCTGCAAATCCGGGTCAATGCTGTCAGAGTTGTGCTGAACTGCTTCCAGGAAGAGCTCCTTCACCTCGGGCAGCAGGGCGCTGTGGACACGCACGCACACGCGCACGCACACGCACACACACAGAGCTATGGATTAATGTGAATTAAGGCTGGTGAGGGAGCGCTCTTCAGATCTCAGAGCTATAATGTGCACTGTACTGCATGTCAACTTATATACAGAGTGTAAGAAAACAAGGGTAAATAAGAGTTTAGACCAGCAGGGAAGACCTAGTTGGCCCTGATGGCCCACCATTGGTGTACATGAAGGCAAATGCTCCAAAGTGAGACTGACATCGTCGCGGTGCACAAGCGTTCCCAATTGCCCATTTTTGTCAGTGCAAGACGGCAAAATATAGTGTAACTTTTGGAATGCTGCATCATGCACTACTTATCATGTACTAGAGGAACAACCAATCACAGCTGGCAAATACATGTTCTACTCAGAGCTTTATGCTCGGCCGTGCTGACTATTTAACTTGCTTCGTCCAAGGACGTCACAACTTCTGGTTGAAAGGTCGACCAAACTGACACAGACAAATGGAGCAGGAAAGCCACTGTGAAAGATTTATGGTGCTAGAAATCCATTTATCTTCGTTTTGACTTGCTTATTTGAGTCAGCACCTTAGATAAAAGGATGGCTACTCTTTTCCACCTGTTTTTAGATGCACTATGTCCACGCACCATATATGTACATAAGTCTTTAAATTCTGATCAGAATTTTACTTTACAACTGGATTGTTTACAACAGCAAAGTCTCGATATAAAATCACTAATATCTTACTGGAAACAAATCTAAAATGTCAAAGAAATCAATCATAATACTGAGTGAAGTTGAGAGAGAATGAAGAACGCAGACATCCATCTGTATCAGTCAGACTTTTAAAAAGCCTTTCTATATTGCCAAATGGAGATCTTTTAGTCGCTGTTTGTTGAACCTTTTTGTATTTGTTTCCTTCATCCTGTCCTCTGTCCTCCTCCCTCTGCTGAGGTGATTCACTACCTGCAGGGACCTCTGGTAGAAGGTTGAGGGACTGCTTTTGCTAAGCCAGCACATAAGTTTACAAGAATTTGCCAAATTAAAGAGACATGACAAACTACGCTAAACAGCTAGACAACATACAAACAATGTTTGTTCTAGCTTCTGCACCCAAGGGTTGAGCTGCGTCTTTACTTTTTTATTACTCCTTGTCAGAAACAGTGCATCATCACTTCACTCCTTCCATTCGTCCCTTCACAATCTCAATACAAAGCCCAGGACAAATTCACTGGAACACACGTCCGAAACTCGTGTTTTATAGTACACCTCTTGTTCAAATGGCTGGACACGCACCAAAAGCAGTATGATGCGTGTCCAATTGCTTTGATCGTGAAATGACCACACCGGTTTGTGTGCTCTCTACAGAACAGTGTCTCTAGTCAACCCAGCTAAAGATTAATTATTGATCATTTATGCCATATCAAGAATAACAAAAATGTTGAGGGCTATCTTTAACATACAAAAATGTTTGCCTAAATATTTTTGGTTGTGGTGTTGGTATTTCAAATTGGCTAATTCAAATAGGAGCATCTGTTGACACACAGCAAATTGCCAAGGATTGCCAGATTAACGCTAAATTAACACGTTAATCTGCCCAGCCCTAGTTTTTAACCATGCCTAAATTAAAGGATTTTTCTCGTTTGTCATGTTTCAGCCTTCTGTGATGTTCGTAGCATGTTGATAATGAAAATACAATGTATTGTTTAGCACGAGTACTCAGTCACTCTGAACTAGATGAGAATGAAATTCAGGTTTGGTATTTTAATATTGGTCTTTTTGTTTGGACGATATTTTTTTAAAACCTCTGCCAGATAAAGAAGTTTAAAAAAAGTCCTGTCTAAGCAACGTTGTTGCAGGTTCATACTATAAAACCTATATATATAGCTCAATACTTTATTCTGAAGTATTGTTGTTGTTTAACTCCCTGCCTATTCAGTCTTAGTACTCCACCTTTCGTATCTGCCCACGTTGGGAGCCGTAGACATCCTACGTTGGGAGTTTGGGGATCCCGTCAGGTGGGTCTTGCCCTTCAGCAGGTGCTTGTACTTTGGATGGTGTCGCAGCCAGCGAAGCAGGGCCTCGCAGGCATCATTTCGCATACCAGTGTTGGTCAGGCTCACTGCCAGAGCCATGAGGGCTGGGAGGTTGTTTGGGTGGAGTTCCAAACACCTGGATGGAGACAGGACCCAGGCATGGGCGAGAAGAGATGGTGTAAATTGTGCACTTCAAAGGCAAATCTAGATTTGACAGGCTTTAATGAGGACAGGCCAAAGCAAGTGAACATCAGGTGGAGGCTAATGATTTCTGAATGGATGAGCTGCACCCCTCCTGCTCTGCTCTCCTGCAGGGGACACGGTTCGCATGCTGCCCTCAGCAGCAGGGTAAGATGATTTGCATTCGGATTGCATTTAGTAAAAAAAAACAAAAAATGCTCTTGTGATTGTAGCAGGCCAGGAGATGTGCATCTGCAGCGGGCGGCTTGAGTTATATATCACCAGTTATATAATTCTGAGAACTGCCACTAAGATCTATGCTTGCGTTTGTAATTGAAATGGGGAGAAGAAGCAGCACTATGTGAGAGAAACAACTTGGATTAGTTTAAAAACGGGTTGACAGGCCAAAACAAGATTTAGCTTTCATCGAAATTATTTTCAAGACAGATTTGCTCCAGTTGATGCAGCAACTTTCTGAAATCCCTCATGATCTCAGTCAAACTAAATTAATTCAATCCCCCTCTGTAATGTGCTGTGGCTGAAGATTACATAAACTTTGGTGAAGGCAGATCAAATCCACTGCACACACGTTCAAGGATATGGTTTTCTGTGCAACATGTGCACCATGCGTACGAGGTGTAAAAAAGGAAATATACATTCAATTAATCCATAATTTTCAGTAAATCCAATGTGAGCAGACAACCATATTATCCAGGGACATATCCCGGATTTAGCAGATTTGTTTGGGTGCAGAACTGGCCATCCATTAAAAGATGCAACACAACCACACATCAGTCACATTTGTGCATTTACAGTTCCACACAGCACTTCAGAACATGTGTCAGGTTTTGTTAAGAGCTGTGGAGACAAAGATCACATGGTTGCATCAAAGGTGAAGGACAAAATAACCCAAACTAAGCAAAATTAGCCAAACAAAATGTTAATTTTCATTGCATTTTTTACGTCTGTGTGGCAATATTTAATGAAGTGGTTAAAAGGCTGAATAGAGCAGGAAAACATGGTGCTGGCCAACTGAAGTGTTGCCAGCCAGAGTAGCAACAACAGGAGAAATGCCAGTTAAACATCTAATCTCACTTCGTACCCAAACAGTCCTCTAACAGATGGAGCTATTACATAATAAATAAACTAAAGTGTACACCAGGCGAACTATCGGAGATCTGACTACCGTTTCAGAATATCCACATGTCTATTGGATTAAGCGAGAATCTTGCAGGAACAGAACAATTAATTATTCAGATCTTGTGGAATCCCAATTTATGTAGAACAGCAATTACATTTTTATATTTATAAAAACCTAATGAGAAACACTCTCATTAGGTTTTATATTTCACAGATTAATGTCACAACTAAAATAGGGATGGATTATTTTTTTCCCTCAATGGCTGTGTTTTCAGGTGACTCGTTCTGGCTTCAGCAGTGTTATCAATGAAAGTGGGCCACCTCCCATTGAGGAGACCCTGGCTCTGTACAATCACCATCCATGTGGAGGGGTTCTATTTTAGGAATAAAAGTCGCAGAATGTTTCCTTACAATACCTAGTTAGTAAAGTTAAAAAGTTAAAAAGTAAAGTAAAATGTTGAGTTCTCTTGCTGCCATATAGTTAATTGAAATCTCTCAGGCAAATTTCATAGGAAGAGCTTAATCTTTTAACATTTACACAAACATATGGTGTCTCCGAGCAGCTGACAGATTTTGTATTCTAAATGGGAATTTGTTGCAGTTGTTTCTCCTTACCTCTGGAGGGAGACGATCGCTGCCTGCTCGTTCTCATTTTCCGCCTGCGTTGTCCCCAAAACTTGCCAAGCCTTGAGGGAAACAAAATACAGGTAACAGTAAACAGCAGAGTGGAAACCTGGAGCCGGTAATCTTTAGGGGAGGAAAGAAACTGTTACAGTAGCTCAGCATCGTCTGTCACACACAATGAGTAAAATCCAGCACAGAGCGAATGATACCAGTGTTTCAGACACATCAACACAGAGGAGCTGCAGTGCATTTAAACATTCAGAACTCCACCAGATGGAAAACCTTCGTCAGGTAAAACGAGTGCGCATGCAATTATGCTTTTTAAAAATGTGTGCGTTAAAAGAAATTGTTCAGCTTTGAGGGTTTTCCTGACAGATATCGAAACAACCGAGACGTAGAAAGCCACTTATTATTCAAAACAAAAGATAACAAGAAAAAGAGATTATCATAAGGTCATGATGTACCTTACTGACTTGAGCTTGAAAGCAATGTAACATTAACTTTAGCCACGTTATTTAACCAAGTAGGAATGTGCTGCCTAGCGGCTGCCTACAGCTAACTATACCTAGTTCTCTTGCCGATCGCATCATGGATTTGTTGTTCGCAATGTCGCAATTTTCGTGAAAAAAATAAGGAGTACGAGCGTGTTTAAACACAGTCGTGCAGTACTCGTTTGCATATGTGCAGCACCGATAGGGCAGGATATACAGATCAGGTAGCAAGTTACATGTGCCGTTGTTGTAATGTGCTGGTAAATCATATGATGAATTCACATTGAATTGGGGCATTGACTTCTCACCAATACCCGATCCAGCATTTCAGGCTGTATTTGAGTAATTTCTGAACAAATGGAACAAATTTAATTCATAATTATAAAATAAGGAGAGAAGCAGCAAATCCTCACACTGGGGAAGTTGAAACAAGCAAATGTTTTGGCATGTTTTTGCCAAACTGTGTGAGGGGCACTGTGTTAGATCTTTGTGCCAGTGTTGATAGTCCGCAGACATTCATTCAAATGTAAAGTACCCTTGATCAGCACAAGAGGGCACACAATGATATAACTAACCCTTAAATCCTCTGTATATGTGCCTGTAAGGGCACACTTAATAACCTGTTCTAAGGCTAATCTTTGTAGATGCATTTTTGTTCCACTCAAAATGACGGTCAAAATTTTTTTCTGAATGATTCAGAGGTCTTCACAGTGGGGCAATAAGCCACTAAGCGGGCTAGGAGGAATTTTGGAATCGTATTAGTTCCATACACCGTGGGATAATCCTCTCCCCGGAATAACTGGCACATTTCTATATTCCAGGGGATTCCAAAAGTACTTTGTATGAAGGCTTTGCTCTTTCAGCCTGCAAAGAGGTCACTTCTTTAGAAACGAGGAGAATACAAAAAAGGAGAAAAACCTACGGATTGGGCCATTATTCAGCTCACTGGGCAAATGGAAATTCTCATCAAGAATATGAGCAATGTGAATATTTTTGCTACAGTAAACAACTCCTTTAACAAGAGGGGCAAATAAACCCTCTGCCCTCTACAAGCAGTCAGTGTCTAGCCTGTGGGTGCTGCCTACTAAATCTGCTTCACACAGCCTGTGTGGTCAACAAGGTGTTCTTTTTCGCTAGATTCTCTCAATATATGAGGATGTTATTGGGGTTGGATGTAGCCATACGTTTGCGTTGTAAATCCAAAGGCTCCTGTCAGGTTGACCAGTGCAGGACTAAAATTTGATTGACCATCTGTGCTGTAAATTTACTTCCATCCCCCAGCTGTGAATATGAATGTATTCACGGTTAACTTGCCCGGAAAAAAATACAGAAAAAAAAAAATATGTGTGTGCGAAATGAATTCACCTCTGAATCTTGAGGGTCCTGCAAGACAGCTCCTTCCAGCAAAAGCACAGCGTTTTGCAAGTCTCCCTCTCGTGACTTCTTTTGTCCCTCTTCAAATGCGTTAGGCAAGTCTTTATAAGGATTATCTGTGTGGAAGTAGTAGCCCTGTCAGCAAAAAAAATAAAATAGGGACAGTGGCAATGTCAGTTTCTCTCTCTTCCATATTCAAATGCAAACCAGGGTGACTGTCCTATGCAGTCGTGTATTAAAGCAATGCTCCAGCTGCAGGAATTGATCTTTTCTGCCTCACATCAAACCTGGGCTAAGCTCCCCGGGATTTATCTGTTCTCTTTAAATGTTACACTTTGCATTTTCCAACTTTGATTACCCTGGTGTGTTGTTGACCGCTTCTGAGGGTGATGACTTTGAAAGTGCTTTTTCTTTAAGAACTAGTTCTGCACTGGGATCAATCAGAAAGCCCAAAGGTCTGATCTTGTATGATTTCATGATATAAGAAGGTCAACTGGTAACGTATGCTGCTCAGCCATATGCTCTGTCCTCTGAGACCCACACACATTACATCATAAGTGGTGATGCTATATGTAGAGGATAGAATATAGGCTATACTATAATAATTATTATTATTACCCTTTTCACAATAATTCCTATTCCAAAATGTTCTATATGTATTCATTTGGGGATAAAATAGTACTTGACATACATCTAATAATTAAATACATTTAACTTTTAATTTGTTAAAGTAATGTTAAGGACATGAATTTACTAGCAAACTTTAAAACAAGACAGCTCTGCATATTTTTGTCTCTGAATGACAGCAAACACACACGTTTATAATTCAGAACCAAATAATACATCAGCGGCTTAGAGATGATCACATTAGCTTAGCATAAAGACTGGAAATGAGGGAAAACAGCTAGCAAAAGGATTAACAACAATTGTTGTGCTTCCAGTCTTTATGCTAAGCTAGGTCAATCACTTACTGGTTCTTGCTTTGTGATACAGACATATATGAAATTACTCTTATAATTTAACTTTCTGCAAAAAAAAAGGAGTGAGTGCATTTCCCTCAATGTTGAACTCTTTTTTTTCATTTTTTGGGTGGAAAAATCAGGGTAATTGTGTGCTCTGTCCATATAAGTCCCACTTTTGGAGTTATGCATTATTCAGGTAAGTTTCTACACAAAGTGTTATTCAAAAGTGCATTTTTGTTTCCAAATGGTGCTTGTGATGGCCCCTGAGTACTGCATAACTCATTTTACAAGACGGGCATGCATTGTTTACTCTACAGAGGCCGTCAGTACTGTATATCGTCATCAAGAAACATTTCTGAACATCATAGTGACCTTCTCATGTGGTGAGACAGAGGAGGGAATCTGTGCCTGCTCGTTTTCAGTCAGCCAGTTCCGCCGAGCAAGCTCTTCCCACTCCGCCTGCATCTTATCCCAGAATTCGGTATCTGACTACAAGAGAGAGAGAGAGAGAGAGAGAGAGAGAGAGAGAGAGAGAGAGAGAGAGAGACAGAGACAGAGACAGAGAGACAGAGAGACAGAGAGAGAGAGAGAGAGAGGGAGGTATAGATGAGGGACGATTGGAAGGAGGAAGAGAAAAAAGGAGGAAATGAGTGCTTCTGTAATTTACCATCATCCCACTGTTGGAAATGTCACGTCTGTCCGGCTCCCTGACTGTGACGTATGGACCTCCGTCCGCGATGACTCATCACATTTCCAAGTCAAGTCAGAGCTATTTGCACTTATAATGCAAACAAATGTGTGGCCACACCACAGAAAATCAATACACAAGAGGAGAACCAGTACTTACACTTTCACCTTTGTTGAAAGGTCTTTTTAAGAATACAAATGAATATTTAACAAGTATCACTGTTTTCTGATGCGGTTAAAGGTGACTTTACAATAATTTCATTATAGCTGTAAAACCTGGTATCTTCATATATGATCTGCTAAGAAATGTACAAAATGCTCATTTTATTTCTTAGAGACAGAAACTTTGTAATCATGCATGTGAATAGACTTCACATTTAGGTGGTCAAAAATTGGGGGCCTTAATTTCTCTACTTGTTTGACATTTAAACTTATTCGTTGGCATTTCAGTTAGCGGACCAATCGGTGAAGGTTATACGTTGAATATGTCAATCCACTTTCTGGAATACATTGTCATGTTCTATCCGACAGGAAATTGAGCTGCAAGTTATTGCAAAGAGACAACATTTGCACACAAGTCCAAAAGAAATCATGAGCGGACTCTTCTTAAAAGAGTTAATGCTAAAAAACGGATTGTGCACATTTCCACATTAAACTGATACCAGAAATAGTTTTATACTTTAACAATCAACATGTGGATGAGGGTTCATAACTGAAGAACATTGATGATATTGTTCACTTTTACTTAGAGTAATGGGTGTGTGTGTGTCTGTGTTTCATTTGTTCATCAGCCGAGCTGGATTACCTCGAGAAATATAACTACGAGATTTTCAATTGTGGAAAAACTCAAATTTCCATAAACTTGGACTGAAGATTAAATTGTTTACAAGTAAGACCGTGTGAAAAGTAGGATGGCGTACCAAAGTATCGCTTATATTTGAAGTAATTGTATGAAACTTAAAAATCAATACATAGTTCATTTCATCATGCAACATGAAATACTGACCATTGTTTTGCCAATGACACCCGCTTACCTCTCACTCTTGACAAATAAATGCATACATTGAATATTTTATTATTAATGATATATATATATATATATATATATATATATATATATATATATATATATATATATATATATATATATATATATATATATTTCATTTCAATAAAACTCCTTCAACCTGTTCTTGGTCTGTTAATTATACAGAAGCCTCCCATAACTGAGGAGTTTGAGGAGCCTCTGTATAGTTTTGAAAAGATATTCTAAAAACCTGTTCAGCCATGTTTTCTCCACCAATCTCAGGTGTAGTGCTAAAATTAGAATAATCATGAATCGTAGTGATAGCAAGAGGATTATGGGTGCATTTATCTTCTCTTCTCACTTTGACTTGCATGTGCAACGCTCTGTTTAGCTGCCTTAGCCAAGAAGAGTTGAAACAGCTTCAAGGTGTTTGAAAAGCTGCATCAAGGGATTTTACTTTGAAACAGGCCCACATCGTATCTGTCCTGTTTCACCATCTTCTCTCTGTGTACCTGTTTATTTCCGAGCTGATAAAAAAAAGGGCCATGTGTTGACTTTTCCACAGAATATTATAAACTTCAGATTTGTATAACTTCTAATTTTATCTATAGAATGTAATGCAACAAGAGTGCCTCGCCACTGATATATATATATATATATATATATATATATATATATATATATATATATATATATATATATATATATATATATATATATATATATATACTATCGCGTTAACTTCTCAATCAATTAACGGCGTTAATTATTTGATCATGCGTTGACTGCATTTTTTTTATTAAATATTTTTTTGGGGGGGCTTTTACTTTGAAGGCGATAATTTACGTTCGCCCTCGGGTTTCCGTCGCATTACCGGACTATTTGCTGACTTAAACCAGACGCGAAAGCACGTATTATTCTGTAGTTTCTGTCCTTAACGAGCACAGCGCGAACGAGTCGCCCCACAAAGCTTCACAAGCGGTCACCAGCAGCTCGCGCTGCAAGCTCAGAGGACCCGGATTGAACATTAATCTTATTAATTAAGCCGCCGCTGATACCTGTCTGTTGTCCTTCACATCTCCACCTCATTCAAGCAGACGTCAGTGCATATATATATATATATATATATATGGTGGGCCTGTTACTTTAAACAACTTTTAAACAACGGTGAAGAACATCACTAGCAAATGCCAGGAGTTTAGTTTTCATCAAAACTAAATTATGACTAGTGTGTTCCATGCATGCCAAATTAATTGGCGCACACAAGGCTTTACAAACTGTGCCTGCCGCAGTGCTCCCCGAATATGAAACACAGCAGAGCTCATCACATCACGGAGAGATACGGCTTCTTTTTCTGTCCGCTTCGTTTCTACCCATTGTGGTTAATAAAAGAAATAAAAACACACACAGTTATTTGTGAATTATGCATTTCCCCTAGCGCACAGCATCGTCACTACAGATGACGTTCACGTTATGCCTGTTTTCATGTGACTTTTCTTCTGGCTGAATGAGCCAATGATTCTTGGCAGACTTCCTGTCAGAGGCAGAGCAAAGCGTGAAGGGACTAATGGAGTCCTTTTTAAGCCAGAAACTCATCAGTACATGACCATACTGTGTACAGTAAATGTGTGTGTGTGTGTGTGTGTGTGTGTGTGTGTGTGTGTACTGTAGAGGAGTGCAGGGTCAGAAAGATCTACGGTGTGTGTGTGAGTCAAAGGTCTCCTCATCTCCACATCTCACAGTCTTGTGATTGACATTGAGACCACAGTGTGGCTCCTGGTGGTGAGAGATGGCAGGTAATTGCAGGCTGCTGACTCTCGGACAAAATGCCTGAAGGTGAGTTGCTGCTGTCTGGAAGTGTGCTATCAGCTCCTGAGGTGGAGAAAACTACATGGAGGGCAGGACAAGTGAAATAATTTCTAGCACGGACTTGGATTTTGAGGTTTACGTGTTAAACTGTGTTTTTCTCCCAATAATCACTTCAACTGGTGCATTATGAATACATTTTAGATACATTGTATTATCTCTGTATATATAATATTTATATTATTATTATGATTATTTACTGTTTTTATTCCTTTTTTATATTACTTGCTTTTTTTATTTTACTAGATGTCTCGTGTGAACTTTACCGTCTACTGCTGTAAACCTGCAATTTACTTTTTCATTTGGATTTGATGGTATAACTGTTATGTTTCATTATAACTGTTATGTTTCATTAGTTACAGACAATATTAATGAACTCCAACACACATGATGTCATGTAATTATGTTTCATTAAGAAATTGTATCGCTTTTGAAAATGCATTTGATCTTATAGTTTAAGTTGCAACAATTTTAATTTTACAATGTATGTGACAGGGTTGCAGGCTGAATATGAACGAATTATATGAATTATATCATGGCATTGTTACTAAACCATTCAACCTTTAAAAAGGTGTATCTTTGCTCAGATTAAAGCCGCTATACTACATTATTATATTGAAACTGGTCGCTGCTTATGAGGAAGAAAGTGTGTGATCTAGGACAAATAGAAAATGAGTGTGAGTTAAACAAGTTTCCCCTTGGGGATTAATAAAGTATATATATATATATATATATATATATATATATATATATATATATATATATATAGTATTAAATTGTTCATTTTTTAATACCCTTTATACTCTAGACTTTGTTATGTTTTCTCTAATGATATGGAGCATACAAGTGAGTTGCTAGACATGTATGCCACATCATCTGAGATGGTGGTTTAAAAAAAGAGAGCTTCAAATTGACAGATTATTTAGGGAATGTACTGCATCAACAACGGGTGTGTACTTCCTATTGTTGTTGCCTTTTTATGATAAGATTTATTTGTCACTAGACCAGTTTGGAGCTGTACTCCGTAAAATATTGATGTATTGTGTAGGTGTCTTATTTTGAAGGTGTCTTATGATCCCTTGAGGGAATGGCCGTGAGATGGCAGGACACTTAAGTTTCATTCATGTGCTTGCAGCATTTCTGTGATGTAGCTTATCAAGACAAAGTTATTTTTAAACTACTTTATACGCTGTTAGTTTAACCTGTGACGTTACATCATTGTTTCTAAACTTCTTATATGTTTTCGCAACTTGCAAAGCAACTCGTAAAGCTGTTTAGTAAACGTAGTGGAGCACAATATTTCTCTTTGAGGTGTAATAAAGTGGAAGTATAAACTAACATAAAATTGAAATATCCAAGTAAAGTATTACAAATGCCTCAAACCTACTTATTGTAAGTACACAACTTGAGTATGTGTGCAATCGCCGGGTTACTTTCCATCCCAGTTCCTTTGGTAATGTGTGTGAATGTCATGTGACCAACTGTTCCCACTGTCGGCCCTGCAGCTAAATCTCTGCACGGCTGGGCGCTGCTCCCGGCCTTTGGCAGTCTTCATCTTTATGCTCATGTCAATGGCATTATGCGACAGCTATTATGCTCGTTTACATAATCTAATCGACATTTTTGTTTCCATGGTTCTCGATCATTGCGTGGACCTGTATTTACACTGCGCCTTCGTCCATCATCATCTCCTTATTTGCGTCTCATAGACAATCGGTGGTTTGCATTGTGAAATCCCATCTGGTGTGTAACTTGTTCGCCCCTCTAATTGCACCGCGGGTGACATCTAATTGCTCGCAGTATTAAAATGGAGAAAATATACGTACGTGTTTTTTAATTTACAAGAAATCCAGTCGTATCTTAATAATGCTGTGAAGGGCGCTTTTATTACACCGGTATTGGCAGTTTAATTATGTGGGACAAGACAAAGACACGACTAGGTAATTTATATCCTGTGTATCACAGGAGCAAGCCAATCGCTGCGACTCTAATTTCAGAAGCTCTGATGAAGTGTTAGGTGAAATGGATTGAATCCAGAGTGCTTTCTGCCGCCAAATATGTCACCAATGTTTGGAAATGAAATGCGGGTTGAAGCGTGGGTGGGGGATTCATTAGTTACTTCATGAATGCATTGTTGAAAACATAGATAATCATGTTAAAGGTCACACATACCCTCGGCTGTTGGTGACACCCACATTAAGAAAAGATATATTTACATTTTGCCTCCAGAATCCAATTAGTGTGTCTTAGTCAGCTTGACTGAAGTAATACATACAGTGAAACTAAATGTTCGCTGCCAGGAAGGTAATTTGCACAACTTAATGATTCTTTCTACTGTAGGTCAGCAAAAATACAGAAAGGGATGATCCTAAAATAGAGTGGGGTCCAAAACAATTGCTTCAGACTTAAGAAAACAAAATTACAATGACTGTAAAAAACAAAGCTATTTTTTACGCTAGGGATGGACAGAATTATTGATCATCATTAACATCATTCAGAGGGCCGTTTGGTCACAGTTCACGCATATTAAGTTAGCAATGTATTAATTTATTCCAAACAAAACCCTATTTCACTTGCAACATTAAGCTTTATCCCGCATGTTCTTGATTTTGGTTGTTGCACAAATACAGATCACAACCACGTCTCTATTTATAAAAATATGCCGACCAATCGGCACATAAATAAAATGTCGGTCTTTGAATCTTTCGGCAGCCAAATCACGCTATTTCAGGAAGTCCATTTTCTCAGTGTTTATACAACCAAAATTAGAATTGTTAAGACCCTATAAATACATAGAGCAGCGCAACTACTTTATATTTACCAGTTATATTAAAATATTAGGTAACACACATTAAGTAACATTGATAAATGATCATTAATTAATTTCTGTTAGTTTGCCGCTCTTTTGTGTAATTTCTGAAGTGAGTGCTTTGTGCTTTGCTGCCAAAATCAGACACTGTTGTGAGATGTTTCATACACATTTTTGATCTTAAGTCTCCGTGTATGAGTGCTTCTCTAGCAAACTCTAACCTTTTCTATTTACGTCAGTTTGAGTTCTGTTAACTTAAGACTCAACCTTTGGCGGAAATCAAGCACATGAATAAGGTTTACTTATCTTCGTTGCCCATGGGACTTAGACTACAGAACATCTCATTATTTAACAGTGACATGGAGCAGCCTAAAAAAAAAGAAGGTCTCTTCATTTCCAGAGCCAGACTGCCTTTTAATGTTAATGAGCCACCCACCGCTCTGCTGTATAGGCCAAGTCCTTGGTCAGCGAGACAAAAATAGGAAGCTGGAGTCCCGATAATGTCACTCAGAGATGAATACAATACATTTCAGTGAACAATGTGCTATCAATGCATTTGGCAGACAATGCGATTACACACAATATGGATGTCTGTGATAACAACACATCGAGCGACTGTGTGAATTTATGACATAGGAGCAGTGTCACCAGGTAATTGTGGGCGAGATAATTAATACTTTTACACTTAGAGTTCGGTTTGTTTTATCTTTGTTCATACCATGGTAAAAAAATGACGTATTTTCTTTCTCTACTGTCACAAAAATCGGTCAAAAATTGCTATGATAATTATTAGTTTAGACTGCAACCTCTTCACTGGCTCTCCTTGGATCTTCTGCAGGACATTCCCGTGTTTACCTTCTCGTCACATCTAGCATCCCACCTATCTGGCATTTAGTGATGCATTTTGGTTCACTGTGTTTCTGTGTGAAAAGAAACTGAACCAAAGGGAAAATTAGACAACTTCACCAACCCATCCGGAGAGTCAGACCAGATCAAACAACTCTCTTGCAGATCATCTCAGTGCAGTTGTTTGGTCTGCACCAGAGTTCAAATGAGTGAGACTGAACCAGATTTTCAAACTCATCAGATATAAAAGCACCTTAAAATGAGAGCCTTTTACTCTGTCAACAAGTGACACAACATTGGTATAGTTATTGTCTTATTTCAACTTTATGTCTTTTGTGAACCGTTACCTTTTTGCACTAATTCACCCATTCAAGCATCTCTGACCAAGTGGAGTCACATTTTAATTTACACAATCAAACCACTTTCTTTCCCCCACAATTTTGATCACAGGAACCAATCTCTAACTGCCTCCGCAATCTGTCACTAAACCAGAACTGCCTCAGAATCGTGTTCTGCAAGATAAAACTGTACCTGTCCCGCTGCTGTTTAAATCAAACAAGGGGCCACGCAGTTACATTCATCTCCTCTTTATTGCCAGAGTGGGAGTGCTTTGCCATGCCTCCCAGAGAAGAAACACTGCTCTCTGAAGCTACAATTCACCCTGTCGCTGTTCCAGTAGTTTGCTATGTAATAAGAGTATTACATTGTCATCAGCTCGGAGTAATTGTCTATGTCTCATGAGCATACCGTAAGTCACGTACCTTCGGAGAAAACAGACTCTTATAATAATTCGAAGCCAAATGCCTTCTCATGGCCCATTGACATTTTTATTCTCAATTTCCCAGTTTTTTTTTTACACATTAACACACACATTTCTCATCAGTGCCTACTTTTGTAAAATAGATGATATTTGGTCGCCCAAATCCTTGTCCTCTGTGAGTCCTAATTTTCTTATATCTGGCTGCTTCATCTAATTGAATGAATTGACAGAAAGGTTGCGTGCTGATTTAATGTTCTCTCTCTGCCATCTGAGCAGTGTCCCCCGCCATGTCTTTGTAAGTATGAAAGAGCATGCATATGCACAGCTACTAAAGTGGAAATGATCTGATTGTGGGCTTTGACATTGGCGGTTAACGCCAAAATGGCTGACCGCTTGCACCAGAGCTCCTCTGGAGTGGAGGGCTGCACTCAGTCCGCTCGATCGAAGCCGAGAGATACTGTTACCAATCGATGATCCATGCTCAGACACTTGTCCAGGAGCATCTGAAAATCTCATCACTCACCTGCCCTACGGCTGATGCTTGTACTCAAACTGTGCAATTATTTTGGAGGATGTAGCAAACGGCTTATACAAGAGCTGACATCATTTCTAACTTTGGGAAGGGATCCCCAAGTGGGTGGTCCACTTATCTGCTGTTGCTCCTCTCGCTTTCTCACCGTCTTCTTACCCCAGCTCTATTATTTATTGACCATTACACATAGTTCAGTGTGCAACAGTCTACTGTAGCCCTCAGTAAAGCTGAAGTAACTCAACAGAGCAGGGTTCACTCCCATTTTCTGGGAAAGGAGATGTCCATTTAGTGGTAGAGTGGATTTATTTTGAGTAAAAAACAAAACTTTTGTACAGTACAGACACTCTGCTTTTTTAGTCACTCAGGTAGTTGTGAAGTAACCCTTCAGCTAAAAGAAAACATATTGCAAAGGGGTAAAAGTAGGAAAAACATAACGTACAATGGCATCGAAGAGCAAAAATTTATAAAAAAGGCTTCGACCTTCCATCAAAAGCTCATTTTTCATGTTGTCGTGGCAAACTCTCACGTCCCTGATAGCATGAGAGCATCAGCCAGACCTCACAACTCAACACATGGAGTGTGTCGGTATACACAGTCCAATTAAGAATCAAGCCATCTCTAATTACTGTAACTTTGCCATCCCCGTGGTATCGGATATGTCTGGCCGTAAGATTACTGACCTATTTACCTTCCTATTGTTATCTAGCTTCATTTCTCTGATTCAAACACCTTGTGAACTCCAGCATGTGTGAGAATTTATCACGGAGTATTAAACTGTCAGCGAACACCACAGGGGCGAACACATTGCATGACGCACAGTAGTGATCATTTGACAAGGAGATAAAAGGACTTGGGAAGTCAAATGGAAATCAGCGCCACAGGATCTCAGGTAGATGCATTTGAATTGCAGGAATGATTATGAGGCTACATGGGCAATGATGTTGAAAATGTAATACGAAAAAACGACTTCTTGGCTTCGAGTTTACAGAATTTTCCCTTTATTGCATCTCTTTGTTCAAATATTTCTCAGAACACTAAAGGAATTTGTTCATCCTCTTTCCATTTTGTTGGGAGCTAATGGCAGTGTGGAAGTTTCTACTGTGAAAAGTATGTACTTTTCTAAATGAAATTCACCACCAGCATTTATGATCGTCATCTGGAAATTCTCTGATGATCGGTCCGGGGTCTGGGTGGCCCCATTTGGGCCTGATCATGAGGTACTGGCCCGACTTCCTGTTGGATCAACACTACAGCTAACCTTTGAACGCTAACTGAAAGCCTCTCTCTTGGTGCCGACACCTGCCCTCCTCCAAGTTCTGGTGGCGGTGAGGAGGGAACAATTTCTGCCATTTAGGATTACTAATGAACAAACTAGTAAATCGTACAACTTAATAAAAATAAATAAAAAATGAAATCAGCGGTGGAGACGGTGATCTCTTGACCGGTCACAGATGTGAGGTGCACTAAGCAGCACTCTGCTTACCTCAACAGCCGCCTTTGCTCGCTCAAACTCCTCCTCCAGGGACTGATGTCTGGACAGGAGGGCACTGCCCCATCGTTGCTCCTTAGCTAGGCGAGCCTGTCACACACACATACACATGTTTAATAATATATATGCACATATTCACAGACAAAATGTATTAAACATATACAGACGCTCACATTCAGGCAACACATCCCAAGCAGACACGCGTACACACATCCCCACGTAGCAGCACAGCACATCACTCACACAACCAATCAGCCAGAGGGAGAGACAGGCAGGGAGAGTGTGCAGGGTCAGCCGTCTCTGCTTTCTGACCGGCGAATAAATATCCCTGCCTCGACAAAGCCTCTGACATGCTTAGGAAGGCCAGCAGAATCACAGCTGTCAGCGTCTCGTGCCGCCCCTCATCTGAGTGCCATGCTACTCATCCAGCCTCTTGCAACGTCACTGCCCCACCCGCTCCCTTTACCGTGCACCTGCACATGCAATATCTGAATTGTGTCCATAGCCTCTCTGTTACAAACTTGCAGATAAAGCATTGCTCTGCTGTAAAAATGAAAATAGATCAATTACACGCATGTGATTTTGCATTTAGAGTACGTTGTAGTTTACATGATTCCACATTACACCTATGCGCATTTATTTGAAGGGTAAATTATATTGAGATAGCCTTTCATGCTCAGACGTGATATGGTGCTAGATTTTCTGTGAATAGTAGGAACTGTACTCATGACAGGGCGAGCAAATCCATAACAGAGACTGAGGAATTCATTTCTTCATGTCAGTGGCTTCCCACAGAATGGGCCAGCCAGTACCTGTAACAATTTCCACCTCTACAGGCTGCCATTATGCAAGAATAATTGAGGTTACTTAATCTCGGTTTTAATAGACTCAGAATAAATTGCCTCATTCATTTACTTTAGATAACCATTTTATATTGTATTTACAGTAGCAGAAATGCATGCAAGCCCACATTTACAAAGCTTTTTGCTGTTATAAACTGCAGGACGCTCCAGTATGGTTGGATAACTCCACCCAAAAATTCACTCTTAACACACTTGGTCCTTTTTGTTGTATTTATTTAATTGTTTACTTATTTATCTTAAATTCCCTGAAGTCTGGCGAGATTTAGCATCCTGAAAAATATTTCCAGCCATAGTTAATGCCAGAAAAGAAGAAAGAAAATGTTAGCAGCTAATGTCAGGATCTGTTGCCAGCGTTTTAAAAACAGAAGGCTTCCATCAGGGTTTAAGGATTACCACTTTGAATAAATATAAATACTTGAAATTTAAATCATGGATGATTACAAAAAATATATTTTAATGGTAACATAGGATTGTGCTTTGAGTTTAGCAGTCTGAAGTTTTGGGCTGTTCCATGCTAACATACTACTTTTTCTGAATTTTGCGCATTGTATGTACAATGGAGAAAAATTGTACTACCGATTTTTTTCCAGGAGTGTCCCCACAGTCACCAAGTTCGTAATACTGCAAATATATAAATATTGCAATACTTTCATCAGTGGGCCATAGGCTATATATGTCATGCAACACAAGTTTCCCTTGCTTGCATGCCTTTTCTGTTTCTGTGTGTGTGTGTGTGTGTGTGTGTGTGTGTGTGTGTGTGTGTGTGTGCGTGTGTGTGTGTGTGTGTGTGTTTTACCTGCTCAGTAGGAAACTAACACCACTCTTTACAATATCTCCATCAGCTATTATGTAAATCCTGAGCAAAAAATGTTGTGTGTTTATTTGCCAATAACTTCCCTCCTTCTCGGTCAGTTATCTTTAATCACAGATGTATTATTTATCAGAGTGCTGCAAAGGTGTTAAGATAGCTTGGTGAGATCAACACTAATGGGCTCAGAGTAAGGTTGCTGAGTAATTAATAGGTTCTTAATAATGGCGTCTGGAAACAAGAGCCGTTCTGCAAACCTACACAGAGACATCAACTGAGGAGGAAAGCGCTTGACATTTGGACCTTGTAGCACCACAAAGGAACAATCTCAAAGCAAACAGTAAATGGACTTTGTCAAGGCTTTCTTTTGACTTTAATAATCTACTCTTTTTGTGCTTTTAAATCAAATTTTATGAAATAGTGATGCTTTTTTCCCCGGTGCAAATGTATAACTCTTTCAATATCATATGAAAGGATGCATAGGGAGGCTTACATGTCTTCCACTAATATACTGCCTGTTGAGCTGAAATGCAAGAATTGTAGGTATTAGGGCAAAATGATGGGGACACACTTACTCAACAGGGCAACTCAAACTTTAATGTTAAGGCTACAATATCATGCATTAGCATGCAGTTGCTAAATAGACAAGTTCATTCATAATTCCGTGAACTAATTTTCAGGGTTTATCAGTCAGAACAATATGTGTGAGAAGTGTGAAGCTTTCTTACTGCAAAAGGTTGTTGAGTCCAAGTGCAGACAGCGCATACAACAATGAGGATTACTGACCGCTTCTGTCTTACTGACCACTTACTTGAGATGCTAAAGCAGAATCTGGCTCCACTTTGTTATTTGCTTCCAAGGAGTTCTTGTTTAATGGCTCTATTTGGGTTTTACAGTCTATGGACCTAAAGTAGAAGAGAAACAGGTGGTTTACATGATACAGACACACTTGATATGACCACAACGTTTCTGATTCTAAGAGGAGATACAGTATCTTAAGTGTGAACCGTATTTAGCAGATACATTTTTCCCTTGAACCTGCAATAATTGAGAAGTATGTTGAGAAATCGTTGCTAATGTGGTGGACATGGAATAACACATGCCTCATTTAGAACTATGTGTCTGAACACATTGCAAATATAATTCCCGAGTGAATGATCTGAACCTTTAGCTGCTAAATACTCCACTGTGGTCACCAGCTAGCCTCTGTTTACTGTTTGGAGCTTGACAAATAGTGTACACAATTCCCGCTCAGGACAATACCTACCACAGAAACTCATTAGATACATTTTTAGAAGAACGCCGTCTCTCCAATTTCCATTTTCTGTTGCCATTCCTCTCAGGGTTGGGGTTCAGCTCTTCCCATTTATCCAACGTTGAACCGATGTTAACTGGTGACAGTAATGAAGTAAAGAAGAAAGTTATATTGATGAAATCACACAAACTAAACTGGCAACAAAGGCAAATTGAAGTTAATTTGTTGCACATCGTGGACATCCTCACTTTTTTTTTTTTTTATCAAATAAGTTCTTCTAAATCATCTGCTAATTTGCACAAAAGCTAATGTGTTTTCAGCTTTGTGATTTTTTTCTTCAATTTTATTTAAAGAAAGTAACTTATAATGTTGTCCATTAGTTGAAAAGATAACCTTTTGACACCGGATTACAACCACTAATGGAGTCTGTCTAATTGGACAGTCAGCTAAAAGCAGGCGGACAATTGGTGCGGTCCATGTCTAAATGAAAAACACCCACAATTGTAGCAGGATGTAAAGTTTTGCTTAAAGGATGCCCGGGTTATAATCAATCTCACCGCCATGAATTATTCACCACAATGTAGTCTGACACAGTCTGCATAATTAGTTCTCATTGAAGACTTTAACCTTTTCAACTTGCAAATAGGAAAGTAATTGGCCATTTCCTCTTAATGTCTTTAAAGATGATCCCTTTCATTACAGTAAATTGGCTTCATCCGAGTTTGCTCTATCTTGAACACGTGTGTGCGAGGTCAGTTCCGTGGGGGTTGATGGGAGTCTGAGTTGTTGGGGGTATGTATTGGTGGGCTGGGAGATTTATGGCTTTTGAAAAACTGAGTGAGGTGGTTGCTCGCACGTTAAAGGCTGTGTGCAATGATAGGATTTACGTTTTATCCGCCTAGACAACGTTGCTTTTATTTTCACCGTGGGAGTCTGTGTGTGAGTCATCATGGGAAAATGGGGGTTCAGTTTTCCTCTGGGCCATTTTGGAGTTGCGATTAGTGATTCCATCGCAAGTTATAATTATAGATGTCTATATGTTATTGAATGTATGTTATACAATAAATCAGGTAACACACAAAAGGAGCAATGTTTCCTTTGTGTTTAATTCACCTGATTTCACCTGATTTATATTTAATTATTTTTTTTCTGTTAGTAGAACTTCCTCACTGTTTGCTCACTGCTGCATGCTGTATACTGTGTGCTATGCTATTAATATACTAAACACTGACAAATCGCCGTTCTTGGGGTAAAGACACACATCATTCAGTCAGTATGATACATTTCTTTCAATGCAGGCTATGCACTTTATTGTACGTAAAATTAAGTGATACCAAGTGACTGATGGTTTGTCTGCACCATTCTTCTAAAAGATGGACTTTCTTTTGCCCATAAATTACACAAACGTCTATACTTTTGGCTTTTCTAAAAGATTTTGAAAAATCCAAGGTTTAGAATCCATCTCTACCTGAGTCTAGTGATGCCCTCTCTGGTGTCCTCATGCTTTGTCCTGTCTGTTCAACTTCCACCTGGATCAGCTCTGTCTCATCCGTCTTCTTCCTGTGAGAATTGCTCTTCTGGCTGTTGCCCCGGGAAGAAAGAGGGCTCCTTTTGTCTTTGCTCCTCCTCCTTTCACCAGGTTCACTGAGATCCAGCAGGTCCAGTGATGATGATAGAACTGAGGGAGATGACAGTAGTTTAGTTCACCAGTTGCTCATTGTGAGTCGGTTTGTGTGTGTCAAAATGTGTCCTGAAGAAACCTGTTGTAGTGGTAACTACCAGGAAAACAACAGGAATTTTGAACATTTTAACATAAGTCTGTGGACAGATGTTGTCAACTTTATGGCATGCAGGATGCATTTACAAAACTTGAAATTTTTGAAAGGGCATTTTCCAATATTATATTTATGAGCAAATTCACTGTATCACATTGTAGTATTTGGGTATAAATGAATACTTCAAGCTCCCTTAATTGCTAAAAAAAAAAAAAAAAGGAATACTGTTTCAATATCTAATTTCCTGATTTTTCTTTCTATTCTTTTGTTGCCTTAAATAATTGCTTTTTGAAACTTAAGAGGTGAGATTTAACAAAATGTATATTTTGTGGGTACGTCATCTGGGTACTTCTGTATTCATTGTGTAGTTTGGACAAGGTTGTGCACTTTGCAAAAGAGTGGTTGAGATTCTTCAGCAAGTATTATATTTAGTAAACTTTCCTTTCCACTTATTGTTCTGCATGAAGCTTGGATTTTGATCTACACATTTTCTGACACTGTGAGTTGAGCTGTCAAAGGTACTTAAGCTGTTACGGTATTGCCCCCTGGGTGGGCATCTAAAAAATGTACTACTGCTCTTTTCAAAGAATCTAAATATACTACAGGTCACTGCACAGTCTGATAAGGCGAAGGCAGCCCCTTGAGGAGCTCCAGTTTGGTCAATTAAGTAATTCAATCGCAAGTTGTTCGAGCGGCAAAGAAGGACAGAGCCTTCTGTCAAAGAGGTCAACTTTGTCTGTGATGTCGTCAAGCTTCACGATCACAGACTCTGTAACTGTTATAATTCTGAGCTGATTTTTTTTGTCGATTTAATTCATTTGAAATCAATTTCTTCACACAGTTTTTTCACATCTTGTCCTTGCTGCACAAGGACAGTCTTACTCATTTGTGAATATCTTGCAACTGAAATAAGTACATTAACATATTAAACAAAAGCAAACAGGGTTAAATGCACACAAGGACCTGATTTTAGGTGACATGTTTCTTATTATTCGTTGGAAGTGCATTTTTGCTCCTGATCATTTCTTTCTTGCCTCAATGGCTAACATTATTATAGCTTCAAAATACATTATACACATTACATTACATTGTCAGTATAATGCACATCTTATACATGAAAGACACATCTGGAATGTTTTTTTATGCAATAATTGATAATTTTATGCAATAATTTTTGATGATCTTTTTCATAGCCTCCTGGTTTTTATAAACCAATAGCAGTGAAAAATATTGTGAACCACGCAGAAGGGATGGTAAACGTTTGCTTTAAAGTCAAGTTCAGTTAAGATAAGCGGCTCATAACCCTAGTTAAACAGTATTTTAATGTATTGGTTATTTGAGGACCCTACAAAGTTTTCTCACTTATTTCCCAGGACCCTGGCTGCGTTCTTTGTGCAATGCGAGATCAAAACTACAAGCACATGACTGCATAATTGGCGTGCTGCTGCTTCATGACAACCAACTGAGAGCATCGTTGACGAAAATCTCTGCGTAATTAGAGAGTCTGCTTGTCTTCCATGCCTTGTGCTCTTTAGATAGCAAGTACAATTACAAATCAAGGGAGACACACTCGTGGGGAAGGTTGCCTGAAGAGTTTTCAGCACCAAAAGGAAACACAAGCTGTTCATAAAAAGGCAACAATGTCAAAAATGTTTTGGCACCCTTGAGTCTCCTTGAAATGATGAGGTTGGGAAGACAATTGCACAAGTTTGCTTCATCAACTCGATATTTCAACTGAATGCTTGTATACTGTATATTAATCAAACTAATATTGAGTGGCACTGGTGGCCAATAGACTGATGGTGAGCAAACACATTTGATTGTTTAGCATTTTAGTTGCGTCTTCAGGTTTTCATCATGAAAACAGAAAACAAGTCATACATTCTAATATGACCTTTCTGAGTCAAACCTTTGAGGTTAGTATTTGTATTACTAAGTTACCAAGACACTCAACAACGTTTCACTTTATAAACTGACCATTTTCTGCACTTAATGGCTGCAGGTTCCGATTAAAAAGTCACAGTAATTGTTGAAACAGTGGGTCCTTGACTTCTGACAGAAAGAGACAGAAGCAGGCCTCTCATTTCTAGCCAATAATTGTTGATTTTGTCAAAGGAAATGCTAACAGACTTGATTATTTCTAGCTAATAGAATCACTTCATAATTATCTGGTTGACTTTAAAAGCAAAACCCTTGGCAATCATTACATATCCTATTTCTAAAACGGTTTATTCTGACATTTCTGTTCAGGGTACGTGTGTTTCTCATGATTATTTGGATGTTTCCTAATAAATATATATATTTAGAATTTAAAATTTTTCAAACAATACATTTATAGAGAGAAGAGATCAATCACTAAAATCTTAAGCAATTAATTGTGTTCAAGGAAATTTAAAGGTGGGAGCCATTGTGTCTAGTATTCCTGTGAACATTGAACAAAGAGCTGACAAAAGAAAGATACGATTTTTGAGCTTGAATTTGAAAGAGAGGGGATTCAATACAACAAGTGTTTGAGAGGCTCTCTAAAAACCAATCCCCCCTAAGAGGGGGAGGACTGAGCAATTGTTATATGAAACTATAAATCATAGCTTTTTTAATGAAAGAAAAAGTCCCAAACTGCTGTATTTGAATGTATTGACTACCATAAGTAATATACAAGTGAAATATATGGTTTGGTACATGAGAAAATTCAAATGTCACAAAAGTGCACAGTTGTGCCTCAATGCAAATTTTGGAGTCCTCGTCTAAATTTTCTCTATACTAAACCCTCTCTAACTTTGTTCTGCTTGACTTTTTTAAAGTCAACCGAGGGAGAGAATGTTCACATATTGTGTTATGATTTGGGTTAGAGTTGGACCTTACAGCTGCATCATTTCAAAGAAATAATCATTCTGAAAGTGCTTTTTTTCTAGACAAATCTGAAACCTTTTCATTTTTGCTGTGTCGTCTTCATTTACTCTTAACCAGTAACATATAGACTGATATTTACAAATCTGAACATATCACAAGTGTAGCCTTTTATTATGACACCAAAATTATTCAAATAGCCTTAGTGGTTGTTGAGACACCCTTTTTAGTTTGGGTATGCAATCTTTAAACAGAGGCCTCAAAATAGCTTAGTTTTCTGTTGGTTAAAGAAATACATTTCGGTCTATATTGGCAATTAAAATTTGATGAATGTCATAAACAAGTGTGAAGGACACAGCAGTGTTATTTCTTAGGGGCAACCAGCCGATATGTTTTTTTTCCTTTTATTACTAAGGTTTTAAATTGAAACAGATGTTTATTTGACTAGTGTATCTCTAGGCCCATGAAGCCAATTTATAATTCATGATGAGGTTTTTTAAAAGTTCCTTCAACGAGCAAAAATAGTCTTCAACCTCCAAATCAGACGAAAGGAAAAACTGCACGCAAGAGAGAGGACAACATGGTGTAGGTCTCGTGTGGATTAGCATATTTCAACTGGTAATTATCGTTCATTATTTATTTTCTTTGCTTGCTAATTCCTGTTTAGTGTTTTTCAGTGCCAGTCCATCACAGTGTGAAAACAGATCAACAATCACGCGTTCTCGTCACCTGACTGAGGTAGACACGCAGGTACTAAACAGTCCTACTACTTCTACTTCTACTTCTATTACTATTACTACTACTACTACTACTACTACTTCTACTACTCCTTCTACTACTGCACTCGGTCCATGTGGATCAGACAGCAAAAAAAAACAATACACAAGAGAAGGTTAACAAAAAAATCCATGAGCTTAACACTAGAGAAGCTAACGTCTACTGGCCACCTTTGCAAGAGTTAGCAAGCGTGTTAGCTTAGCTAACCATACCCTTTTAGGACTGGACTGAAGGCTACTATGGCTCCACTCAACTCTCCATCCGGTCAGCTCAACTCCACACCATCAAGAGCCATGGTTCCAGGTTGGTGCTCGCGGCAGGAGAGGGAGGTTCTCTTTTAGTTTTCCGGGCGCAAAGGTGGCTGACATACAAGAAAAGCTTCCCAGCATCCTGACTGAACACCCACTTGCCCAGGACGTGGTCGTGCAAGTGGGTTGCAATGACACCTCCAACCAGTCCTCTGAAATACTGAAACAGGATTTCAGCATTCTTTTGGACTCCATTGAGGGCCTTGATAGACGAGTCTTCATCAGTGGACCTATCCCCCCACACATCCGCAGCATAGGCCGGTTCATGGCTTAGGGTCACGCACTCTATCTGACAATATGTTTTACTCCAACCTGACCTCACCATCACATTGACTATTCCACACTGCATCTTCTTACCTTGTAGCCTGTCAACACAAGCGCTACCGTCCCCCATGTTCATACAACACTATCTCCTCTTGGTTGCCTGGTGGGTCTCCTACTACGCTCCATCTAGTCTCTACCTTAACCTCCGCTCCCCTATCCATGGACATTCAGGTCAGCTGGCTCCTCCTTGAAAGTGAAACAAAAAGATCTGAATCCAGCTATCATAAAATTACGAAAACATCAATTTGTCAAAAACGGTCAATCATGCCCGGGTGCTCTAGGATATGCATTCAAAACTTTAACAACTGTTTGGGGGCCACTTGAATATTCAAAGTCTCGTGCCTTTAATGAAGCAAATAAAACATCTTGTCATTCAAACCTGGACATTCTATGCCTCTCTGAAACGTGGCTACATATAAACTCGCCCTCTGTTGCTTTGAATGTACGCGGATACATCATGTATAGAAGAGATAGAATGAGTGGTAAAGGAGGAGGAGTAATGTTTAACATTAAAGAACAATTTAATTGTAACCAGATTAAGTGGTCAAGTGAAATCAAATTGGAATGTATTGGTCTGAAAGTGTCACTATCAACTCATATGTCTCTCACCCTTATCTGTCTCTACAGACCAACATCGTCCAAATGTGAATTTTATGAACAGCTTAATTCCATGTTAGAGGAATGTGACTTTGACAAAGAGGTTGTATTAATGTTAGATTTTTATGTAAATTGGGAGGTTAAGTCTGGAAGAAAATCCCTAAAACGTACAATTGATTGTTTTAATATGACTCAGTTTGTGAACAAACCCACAAGGATCTTCACTCTTCTCAGCTGCGGATTGATTTGATTTTTAGTAACAAACCAGAAAGAATGATCAAAACACACAATATGGTAACTGGTATGTCTGACCATAATTTAACACTTTTAACAAGAAAACTTACTAAGAAACTTAAACAAAATCAAATGAACACACGTCCATTGTCAAATAGTGGCATCAGGAATTTTATGAAAAAACCTAACTATGTTTTAAAACTGTTCCTCAAGTCAGAATTAGGAAATGGTAGGCAGAAATTCACAATGCTGAGAAACATGGTAACAAAAGAACTTAGAAAAGCAAAAGCTAGAGGGGTAGTTAAAAAATGATATGGGATAATCTAAAGAAATTAACAGACAAACAAATCAGCAATTCAATGAAGCAACTTAAAATAAATGTGAATGGGTGCCTTACACATGATGAAGTAGTAATCTGTACAACTCAGTGAAAGCTTTAACTCAAAGCTTTAGTATTGGTCAAATTCATCTTATACCCTTTAATGAAGGTCAACCATGCTTCATCATTCAGGAAGTCTCTGAATATACTGTCACCTGAGTTCTTGGCTCACTCAAGAATTCCATATCTAAAGATGTGTATGGCATTGACAATATTTTTCTTAAGTATCACAAAGTGACACTCGCCCACCCTATCACAAGCATTGTCAATAAATCACTCAGACAACTTGTATAGTAACACCAGTTTTTAAGTCAGGAGATTCAACGGATGTCTCTAATTATCGGCCAATCAGTATTCTCCCTGCTGTTTCCAAAATTGCTGAGAAATGTGTTGCTGAGCAACTCATTAAACACCTCAACAGCTCTCCATATCAGCTACATCCCATGCAGTTTGGTTACAGGGCTAATCATTAGACGGAAACAGCTAACTGCTTTCTCCTCAAGAATTTGAAGCTTAAATTGGACAAAGGTGGTGTAGTAGCAGCGTTTTTTCTTGACCAGAAGAAGGCGTTTGACACGGTTAGTCACCATATCCTGATTTATAAACTGTCAAATTAAAAATTTTCTCGAGAGTCCTTTGCCTTGTTCAAATCCTACCTTAAAGGAAGAACCCAATGTGTCAGAGTGGGTAGTGTTCCATCATCTACTCTAAGATCTAATGTGGGAGTACCCCAGGGTTCTATTTTAGGACCTTTATGATTCAGTTTATATATTAATGATTTGCCGGGTGTCTGCAATGGGTGTAATATTCAAATGTATGCTGATGACACAGTTATTTATGTGCACGCAAATAACAAACAGCAAGCCACACTTAAGCTCACGTCTACTATGACAAATGTATCTAAATGGCTTACAGATTTCTGCCTTCACCTCAATATTAAAAAGACTGTTTGTATGTCCTTCACTAAGAGGGCTTGCAAAGAATCACCTGAGCTAGATGTCTATCTTGTTGGTGAGAAGCTACAGGTAGTGTCAGATTTTAAATATTTAGGATTTTTTATTGATTCTAATCTCTCTTTTAAAAAGCAGGTAAAGCATGTAACAAAGCTTTTAAAATTTAACCTCAGGAATTTTAGATATATTAGAGGCCGTCTACCCATGCAGGCAGCAAAACTATATTTTAATGCAATTGTAATACCCCACCCCAACACCTACCGCTTGACCAGCCGGGCACAGGCCAGCAGTACTACATTAAAACCTATCCACATTCTCCATAAACAAGCGCGAAAGACACTGGATAAAAAAACAAAAAGTCACCATCACTACAGTATTCTCATCAACACAATATCTTGAGTTGGAAGAATCTCAATAAATACACTGATGTCTGTCTGGTTTTTAAAATTGTACATACAACACACTCTAAGTGGCAGACAGACTAGATCTGCTTCTAGAGGTGACTGTGTCATTTTACTTAGATCAAGCTCTTTTAGCAGATATGCATTTTCCATTAGGTCAGCAAACTCATGGAATGATCTGCCATTACACATACAAACAAAAAAAACATACAAAACATTCAAACATAGCCTCAGGGAATGGCTTGTTGCCCATCAGATGTGCAAGCATTAATGTACTGTTTGTCCTGCCTGTCTATTCGGTGTAAATGTGTATTTGTCTTGTTAGGTGTTTATGTATTATGTGCTGATACATTGTTTTGTGTTTTTTTAAATGTATTTTCAGGCTGCCATAAAAAAAACTGGCCAGGGACAGCAGATGAAAATTAGCCTCTCTGGCTAACTCTAGCGCACTTACAGTTCGCCTGTTGATCAGTGTGCATTGTCTGTGTAAAATAAACAAATAAATAAATGTCTTCAGACTGTGAGAGGAAATCAGAGCAGCTGGGGAAAACCTCTGTTCCTCTTTCAAAACTACTTAAAATTGATAATTTTATGGACAAGGATTTGCTTCTAAATGGTACATAAATCAACAATATTATACACAGACTACATATTAGACAGGATCTGACCATTTTTTGTAGTTTGAGGTGTATGACCAATTATGTAAGGCCTACACTCACAGCAATGTCAGTGGGAGTGGCAGGAGGCAGTGAGGAGACAGAAGGTTTAGCGTTTCCCACAACATCCACACATACTTTGCCAGCCTGAATCAGCACAGTCAGTGGCCAGTGCTGAGATGACACATGTCAGCTGTGCAATCTGGTTCTGTAAATCATCGTCATTCAAAAGATGGTACAGCTCAGTGATCAAGGTCCCATCCCCATGCGGAAACCAAGATGCCACTTTTACTCGGCATCTGTTAAAGTCAGAACATTCAATCTCTCAACACCTACTTTGAGCCAATTCATTTTAAGTGTATTCATTGGCGGGATGAGAAGGTTGTGATTAATAAATAATGTACAGTTGTACACATAAACTAAGGGACACACCCTTGAACTTAAATTTCACACGTGCTTCACAGATGCTAGAAGTAAAATCTGATTCGTCAGTTTGCGCCAATGCCTTTTTATTTTCATCATCTTGTTTCAGCCACTTTTTCTGCAGTGGTTTAATAGCACAGGAATATTAGAAATTGTTTTCTTGATGCCCCCAACACCTGATAATTGCATAATAGTAGTGGATGCAAGCAATCATGAATTAACAATTTCTTTGGCTGGAAATAATCAAAATTTGCTTTACATTTGAAGGGTGAAAACTTATCTCTTATCAATTTTGTTTTTCAAAGATTTACTTTAATATTTACTTGACATTTTCTTCTAACTATATCTTCTAAATGTACATCATATAACATGTCCCTTGTTTAGCTAAAGCCATGATCATTAGTATGATGTTGTCTTTGATAGACACATGACCCAGCTGAATAAAAACAAAAATCCCCAGTATTTATGCCATGTTCAACATGTTAACAGAAGGCATCATTCAATTCCCTCACATGTTAACAAACACCACATGGTATTGGAAAGCTGTTCCTCTACATTATTCACTGTAGGGAAATAGTACATTTGTATTCCATATTATTCTTTTGACATGGAGCTCTGTCTTAATGGTGCAGTTAAAGGGAAATGCAAACAACAAATCATCTAGGAATGTTTTCAAGTCAACTATTAGACCTTTTTACAGGCTGAAGGTTTAGTGTACTGTACCAGCTGTGTTGGAAGTCACTGGGCGGGAAAGCCCATCACACTTGGTCTCGCAGAGGAAATCGTCGATGGAGGGACTTAAAAGCGGGCGGCTCTCTTGTTGCTCACTCACCAGCTGGAAGGGCAAACGGACAAGACAGTTCAGGCTCTCACTCAGCATGAAACTCATATCATACAAGAGTCCCTGGTATGTGAACAGTAAGTGAAGTTCAGGCCTTTTGGGCATGAAACAGATGACACCAGTGTCCCCATACTGACACATCCCTGCTTCGCAAAAGTCTTCCAACATGTCTGTATGTCGTTTTAGGAAGATAACACACATTTGTGCTCCTTTGGAGCACATCATTTATTCACAGCATCTTGACATAGATACCCTGAAGTGATTTAAGTGTGTGGTGATCCACTCAGACATTAGGGATGTTACAGTTTTTTTTAACATTGTTTTCTTCTTTGGACTGTAATTAATCTTAACATACAGGTAGTCTGCAATGAGATAGCTCCCAAACCCCTATACTATTTTGAACCAAATGGGCATTATAGTTAGTACTTTCAGTCAAACTTGGTTGTAAAGATCCTTCACACACAAAAGAGTGTTTTCATTTTTGGGTGAATAGAGCTTCTCTCAGTTTGACATTGGGTTTAGCTCTGCTGAAATTGCTTGAGGTCACCAAACTGCGTTATCTAATAAGTATAATGGCACAGTTGCACATGTACAGAATTAATATGAGCAAATCAAAGCAAAGCAAATTTGAATGTTTGCATTACACGGAGTTCAACTTTGACCCACCAACTCGCAGCCTCAACCGAAAGCAAAGCTGTGTGTTTGTTTGACCCGTGGACGTATTTTATAACTATAATCATAGTTTTAAATACAGTCATCGGTTGAACCCACGTGGCACTTCCCACATTCAGCTAAAATGGCCTCGACAGACGATAGTTCTATGTTTATGTGTAACCCTGACTCCCACCATAAAAGTGCAATCAACAAGATCTCTTCTTGGTTTTTCATGTGGTGTGGCGAAAGGTAAGTTGGACAGGAAAGGTTGTAAACATAAACATTATTATTCTACAAGTTGTAAGTTATACGACTTCTTATCAAAAGATGTATCATCATTAACTTGTATCACTGTCATGGAACTTACTAAAGCCAAAAAGCAACTCTTTGTCTCCACTGCTTGTTTGATTTTACCATTGTTTACCCACCCTGTCTTTCTTGGTTGAACATTAAAAAGCAATTTCAATCAGATTAAGTCCGAGCGGCCTGAATTTGTTATCCAAAGCGAATACTTGAATGAATGGGGAGTTGAATTTAGAGTGAATGTGCTTTCAGAAGCAGTCTATTAAGGACTGGTACGTAACCACCTGTGTGAGAGGACCATAGGTGTGCAGGGCTTTTACTATTTAAGATTCTAAATAGCATACTTAAAAAATCAGTTTACTGCAAAAAGATAAGCAGGTTACCACAATGCATTAGTGCTAGTCAATGAGAGAACTGCTGAGATGAGCTTAGAGAAACCTGCTGATTTTGTCCCAAATCTCACCTTCCAAACCATTAACATGCAACCGCCATTGCCTGTGATGCACACATTTCTGGCCTTGCCTGTGTTGCTGTAGAAAAGGTTACATACAGTTAATTATTGGTACCCTGAAGCCTCGATGTTCTATGTGCAGCTGGCCACGATTTACCAAGCATTGCTTTATAACTTGGAGATAAAAAACAGTGTTGTCTCCTGAAAAGGGTAAGCCACCACCACTCCTGTCAGCCTGCGTAGCGTGTGTATAATGCTGGCGGCCAGCAAACATGACATTCATTCATAGCTCTCCAGGCTATGATTGTAAGCAGAATTTAAATGAAGGTGCTAAAGTTTAATTACCAATCATGGAATGGACTGCACAAAACCCGCCAGAGGCTTGATATGAAAGGTTCTGAATGGGGATTTCATGTCATATCTTCACTGTATCTACCTTTACAATTACAAACGTACAGTATATCCATCCTGTATTTAATACATGTTAAGTGGATGTTGGCTTTACACACTCATTATTTGGGGTTCCACAGACCCCACAGCTGTATAAAATATTAGTTAAAATGCAAAAAATGTTCTTCCTTGAAAATGTTTTTTTCTTTTCTTCTGATTTGACGAAAACTGTAAGTGGAACAAACGTTGATGAAGGTGAAAAAAAAATACAGAAATGACCATAAATAAATTGAAATTGAAGTTTCATGCTTTCTGGCCTATGTCTCAACAAATACTCATTTGTTCTGTCATTTAGCCTACCCTCTTCAATATAGATGGGTTGAAAAAAAAGATACTTCTAATTGACAAAAGCTCCACACAAGCAAGCCTCAAAAAAAAATGATGAAGTTAAATCCACACCTTGTTAAAACAACGAAACATGTAAGATTTCTTGCAGATCTATTAACTTAGACAGCATCAGTTGTAGTTAGATGTATCTAGTAAAGTCGCAACTGAGTGTATATTAGTTTAGTCTTTTAGGTTTAAAGCAATGTAGAGTCTGTTGTCCAACATGATAAGATTAGTTATGTTTGGAGTCAATTAGGCACCAGGAACTTAATTGACCTAAGAACAAACTTAAAAAAAATCAAATAATAACAGATACCCACATGGTATTTGAAAGTCCTGGCTTGGTGTAAGATGCACACAGATATTGTGCACATTTATCTTATACATATCTGAGATCCTAAAATATATTTAATAAGCTATTTTCTGTTGAGGTCTTCTGAAACATCTCATTAGTTTACAGTTGTGTTTGTAAGCAATTCTCATAACATTGTTTTAGCATTGTTCAGCTGTGAAATAGTGCAAAGCTTACGCCTCAATAAAAGAGAAAGCTAATTATAACTTGTGATGAAGTGGATTTCATGAATTTTGCTTCATGCACCAACAGAAATGTTTCTTCACTTTACAGTCCATAATGGTGTCCAACAAAGAGATAAGTGAAATGGAGAAGATGACGATAACTAGGTTGGAATAAGATTTTGTATTTGCTGCACACAAATATAAAGAAGAAACTTTCCAGAAAACTTTTGAAAAAAAAGTACATAAATAATATCCAGAGAGGGGTCATTACTTTGTTGAGCAAGAGTTTGCGCTGCGCTGCAAGAACGCTGACCCAGCATAGGTAATTAGAGTTTGTGGTGTCAGAATAAAGCTTTGGTTCACGGGAAGTCTCACAGTGGGAAATAACCTGATTTCACCCTCCACTGTTGCCGGTTCATGCATTTCCCCCCAATTTTGGATTACAGCAGCAAATCATAGGATGAAAATACACCGTAGTATGTCTTGTGTTTTAAAGGGAAAATGTATCCAGTGATTTACGGTCCATGCTTGGAAAAGTGTAAGGGAGTCTGAGTAAAGGAGCCATCGGTGACTCAGTTACCGTTGTTAGTTCTGTCAAAGAGGTTGATGCCTCATTTCTTCTTGACTTAAAAAAATAAAAAATAAATAAAGAATAATAACCAACTCAACTCGATAACTCAACTGTTGGGACTTTAATGGAGGTAATTAATCTTTTCAAACGGCTTCTGCTGCTTGAATTAATGACATGATTTTTGCCCACTTTCAGCTGAAACACGACCTGAATAAAGCACCACCTGAAACATAGATAGACATTATGAAACTGACAGGCCCAATGTTGGCAACGAGATGAGAGAAGCTCTGCTTGTCATTGAGAGAAAACAAAAACGGCAGCAGTCATCCACCCTGCTATTATTGTTTCCCACATCAAAACACTTTTTCCCTTTTAGCCTGCATGTTTGTGTTTGTTGTTTTTGATGAGAGGGAGGTATAGTGGTCGGGCTCACTGTGTTATGTGTAGGCTGCCGGCTATGTTTTGCAGAAAACTGGCTTCTTATTATCTTTCGGAATATTTCATATCTGGTTCGCTCGCATATGCAAACATGTCTGGCAGGTGCAGTGAAAAATTGGATACTTGTTCGTCTAGACAATTAGAGCGGAAAGATTCATTTATTAATCTCATTGACCGAAAAATAACCTGCATCAATTTTGCTTATCTATTAATTGTTAGTCACTTTCGAAGCAAAAATGCAAACTGTCAATGTGAAAATGCATCCCTCAATTAATTCATGTGTCCCCTACAGTAATGGACTGTCTTGGTCCTGGAAATTTTGATTTAATGTGAATAACAAATTAGATTATTAAGTCTGTTAGTGCGTTCAGAATGTATCAGTGATCTTCTGAAATATCAATTCATTAAATACAAACTGTCACAATACATTGCTTTGCAGAGCGATAATGTTTAATGCCATGAAAATCCAAACAGCGTGAGTGGAAAATAACCGGATAAACATCTGGCAGTGACTAACAATATTTGTAAGACTTGCAAAGCATCTTTTGGTAACATATGAGAGTTACAGTCTGCATTAAATATGGTGGACTGTTAAAAAATCCCCAATGATAAAGAGTGGATGTATCCACTCTTATTACTTTAAGCAAAAAAGACTCACTGTTTTTGATGTTGTGACTGATTGACTGAAGGTCAACACTGTCAAAGCTACAGCATGCGGGACATTTATTGCATATCATAATCTGCAGCTAATACATTAAATTGTCTAGACGGTTTTAAGGAATAATAAAAACATGTTGACAGTAGTGGTGCAACAACTCATAAAACTCCTTGATCACATTTTTTTTGCCGCCAATACTAAGAGATCACTTTGTTCACTCTTTTTTTGCCACTGTCCACAGAATGTCAGTGTAAACCGTCAAACGTTCTAAATGTTATCCATTTGTCATCTATAGAGGTTTTCCTTTATTAAAAACACATAATTCAAATGATAAGGACATACCAAATTGTATTTATCGATTAAGACAAATCTTGTCAACAGTACTTTTAATGATGAAGTTTTGTAAACAGGTCATAATTTATCCATAAGATCTGTTTATTTTGTTGTAAAAACATTTCCTTTAAACAACTGGATTTATTTAAGTTTCTCACCAACAGTACATTTTACGAGATTACTTATCAACACATCATAACAATGTTCTTATTATCACCGAACTGAGCCTGAATGCATCATAATGTAACTGGACGGGACCTTCTTTTTCCTCCTGACTTAAATACAGACTGGTTGTTTATAATGTAACATTATCAGCGATCAGCAACTTAAAAAAGCACAACTGCAGATGTTCTAATTGCATATTTGACTGAATATTGTCAGATAGCGTCAGTAAAACATTATTTCACACTGTGATGGTCGACAGTGTTCTGTTACACCACTAGTTGACAGGATCTTGGCTCAGAGCCCTGCTGAGTAATGTTTACTGCTGAAAGTTGGCAGCGTTAGCATATTCTTAGAAAGGCCGACATGGTGTTTAGTTGTGAAATGAGAACATTATTTGTGATAAACTGCAGCCAGCTTGACCCTTGATTGACTCAGTGAGGATTATGAAAACTTAATCTCTAGTGAGATGATGCATTTATGTAGGATTCTAAAGTGTTTGAGTGTTAAGCCCTGCTAGCAGCTAGAGCACTGCGGTTTGTCATGAAATGTTGGTGAGATTGACATTTGTGTTTTTGAGTTAAATGTGTTCACAATTGTTAAATTACTATGACATTTAGACCTTCATGTTCAACATGTAATTTCATCCAATACTTTAAATGTAATTACTGCCAAATGTTTGCTAAACTCATGAGATTTCCCAATTCCCAAATGAACCGAGTTGGTGAATATAGCAAACACAAACATGCTAATGTTTTACACATTAGCATGTTTGTGTTGTCATTGGGAGCATGTTAGCATGCTCCCAATGACAACACAAACATACAGCATAATGATGTTAGCATTCAGCACAAATTACGGATGTATCCAAGTGCAGTCTGACAAAGCTATAGGCGTTGCTGCAGACTGACTTACAATTGTTCACAACTAATAATTGCAAAGGTCAGATTTAATTTAGGATCAAGGATGTGGCTGTAAATCCCCACTGGCAGTCGCCTGATAGAGACCATTGTGCTATCTTCACTGTGCACTACACGGTTGCTGTTTTCCTAAGCACTTCCTATGATTGCCATCAGGGCCTACTTTAAATAATGGTCATGTAAAGATGACACCTCTGCATTTTCATCTTTGATCATCCAGAAAATGGGGACAGAAAGTCTACCGCATTTGTCTGGGGAGATGCACCAAGTACTTTGGTAGCAGGTAACATACATATGCCAATTAACCAAGGCAGCAGCTTCCAGAGATGTTTGCCGATTACTTTCACTACAAAGCGGTTACTGTTTTCCCCTCAGGCCTTTTTTCCTCTTTTGCTCCCCTTCTGTTCTACCTTTTTTGCTCATCTCCTATGCAAATCACTTTGGCACTTTGTTTGCTTGAAGGAGTGATGTTGAAAATTATGTAATGGAGAACTTGAGCTAATTGTGCCGCTTGGGCTTGACTCCAAGAGATCTCTCAGATGTTGCTGTTAATGGAGCCGTGCACCAGTTAAACTTGTCAGAGCTTTGAAGGCGGGGAGGTCGAGGTAAAGAGGATGGAAAACAATACACAAAGGAAAAGGTGGATTAGAAAATACAAGCAGAGGCTAGAACAACACAGGCTAGAGGCTATGTTGGGGATGGTTGTCTTGAGAAATAATTAAGTGTGTTTAGTTTAGATGGAATAACAATTGATTAGGCGTGTTGTCACATTTAACTCTCCAGAATTTATATTTTTCAAAAGCTGAATTTTCTTTTCTTCATTCTAATATATCTTTGAAAATGCTCTGTGTAATGCAGAAGGTTGTTTCCTCATTACAGTTGTTTTAAAGCTGTTGTTGTGGGTGGCAATGAACTGTTCCATGTACTCCCACGGGCCTGCCTACTGGAGTTCAGTCAGCTCAGTTGGGCATATTATGACTCATGATGACTTTACATAATTTGTCTTAAGGCCGCAACATTTGAAATAAAAGTGTGTAAAAAAGCCAAGATTAAATTTGATATAAATTTTTAAAGGCGAAGGGTGGCATTGTTTTGAATCATCTTATATTCTGCAAACCCTATGAAAAGACCAAAATCAACACAGAAATAGTTTGTCTCCTAATACTTTACAGTTTTCCTTCCTTGTCTGTGCATTCAGCCCCAAGCAAATCATAAAAAAATGCTCACAAATATTTTTAATTTTATATTTTTTAAATACTTTTTGCAAACATTACTCAAGAGACTAATACATTTGTAGGGAACCATTCTTAGCATCATATTAACACATTTGGTACTTTTTATATTTACTATATAATAAACTATGGTGTCCATGTTTGTAACAAAGGAACATTTTTCACATATTAAAACAGAGTGGCTCCTTGATAATATACATCCAGTTTTGGCTACACAGCCCGTACTGGCAAAATAAATGAATTGTTGATTTGGAATTGTCAGGATTTCATGGGATTTGTTGAAAATATGAAAAATCACAAGAATTATCCTGCAGCAAAATCATTTCACAGACACTAATACAATCACTCTGTGGTTTAGTTCAGTACAAATTAAGTAATGTCCCTAAGGAATGAGAAACTGTTAAAATAATAGTTGTGGCTGTTATATACAGATAGTTAAGTGTAGCCTATATACGATGTCTGATGTTCATGCTGCCCCCTCAAATGTTTTCCTCATCTTCTCAGAGATCCAGGGCCAAGCTGAGACCCATGACTCTGTAGGAGCCCAATGAGACATTGTATGTGGTATTTGGCTTAACAAACACACTTGACTTGACATCTGGCGTAAGGAGCCACAGCCTGTCACTTAGCCTTTCTCACTTGCTAAGTGACATCAAGATGGGACACGCTGCCTCTAAAACTGCAGCCTCAGCAGAGCACTGCAGCAATCATGAGTTGTGTCTGGTCACATTGAACCAACGTCCACAATGAGCTTAAAACTGCAAGTTTTTTTTTTTTTTAATTATGTGCTTATTTTCTTGAAAAAGGGGTTTAAGCAAAGTGAAAAACAAAATGAATTGAGAAGTGTTTTAAATACTTGGTAATCTATATTGATTAAAAATAAATTATTTACATAAGAAAGAAAAACAAGCAACCTAATCTGGTTCTTTTCTTTTATTTCTTTTGCTCAGTTCAGGCTTGACATATTTATCATGCAGCTAAAATCCATAAATGATCTGATTCAACCATATAATGACAAAAGTAACGCCACTTATTTGTACCAATTATTTTATTGTGCTTGTTCTTCTAATATGTTTGTCATGTTTAATCACAGTATGCTTGGGATGTTGGCTTGTTGGCTGGTTCTGGTTAAATGTTATTGGTTGTTTACTTTACAGGCAAATAGTATGACAATATTGAGTCGGTGATGTTAACAACTACGAATCACGCTTCATGAATATGATATTTTTGATGGCAGTGTAGTTTGTGGCTACATGCCAGAGAACAATCTGGCTTTTGGTGGAGTTCAGTTTTCTCAGATATTACTTGACTTTTGCAAATTAAGTTCTAAACATGCTTCTTTTCTTTGTCTGTTCGGCTGTAGAAGCTGTTGCCGCATTAGCAGTTATGCATGTGTTTATTTCCAAAAGACCTTTGTTTGATAATACAAACTCATGGAGAATATTTCCTAGGAAACTGCCTCACACTCACTAACAGCCTTCATAAGCTGAATAATGGTTCAATCACTATTGTGCTGTATTTGCTCATCGAGGTGTTTATGTTTTCCTCAGTTGATCCCGCCCCTCGGTTCTCTGAAGAATGAGAGTATTGACATGTACGGGTGGTAAAATGTTCTAAACGTGTCATCATTGATCTATTGTCCATAATATAGATTTTTTTTTGCGACACTGCTGCATCTTAAGGGAATATAATACATTTAAAAAATGAAAGCTGTTCTTCAATGATGTTTTCTTGCCATTTTATTTTTAAAGTAATAATACAAAAATAGAAATTATGACAAATCATGATTTTCACATTAAACAAAATGTACTGTATAATGTATAATAATATATATATATACATATATATATATATATATATATATATATATATATATATATATATATATATATATATATATATATATCAGTGGCGAGGCACTCTTGTTGCATTACATTCTATAGATAAAATTAGAAGTTATACAAATCTGAAGTTTATAATATTCTGTGGAAAAGTCAACACATGGCCCTTTTCGGTCATATCTTGTTAGTGCGAACTCAGCAGCTTCCATCTCTCAGCAAAAAATGCCAAGGCACAATTAAATCCCCTACACTTGAGTATGACAGCTTATCAAAATCAGACATTGTATTAGAAAGTTTAACAGATATACAAAAAGGACACGCAAACACACACACACACACACACACACACACACACACACACACACACACACACACACACACACACACACACACTGTACAAAAAGCAATTAAGCACATAGCAAGAAAACTCATATTGGCATTTGGAGCACCGACTGCATCCAGCTACAACATTTAAAAAGCAAAAGAGAAGTGAAAAGCTCAGCAGCGGGTACAGTCATTTGCTGCAGTATTTTGTAGACAGAGAGCTCAATCAATAGTGCAATGCCATGTGTGGCATAGCATTTTGGAAATGCATTCACACACTGTTTGTGTTGGGGATTAGCTGCTTATGAGGTGTAAAAAGTTCATGTGAGGTTATTTTCTGTCCTGACTAGGAATGAGAGAGGAAATGTGTGTGACCCTCTAGTTAATCCACCCCATACATACTAAATGCTAAATAAATGTGAACGAGAAGATCACCATAAATCTTTCAGAAGCTAATTTGAAAAGATAAAAAGTAATATGGATAATTGCAGCAATTTGAGGCTGCTTCTATAGATCATAGAATCATTATTTACTGTTTGTGTAAATGAAGTGGAGGGTTTTATACCCCATAGAGCAGCTGTAAATGAGGTATTTGTTATTACTAAAGTATACTTCTGTGTTAGATACAACAGGCAAAAGGCTTAAGAAATGAGTTAGTATACAGTGGAGGCCAGTTATAGGACACTCAAAGCTTTGCTATTGTTCAGTATAACAAAGGAGGTCTTGCCACTTGGAGGCAGGGGGAGGGCGAGGAGGTTTCTGAAATGGTTCTGCCCACCTTGGTAGTCACTGTGAGGAGGGGCTTCCCTTCTGATGACGCCTTACTTGGTATCTCCTTCAGGACCATGGCAACAGTCTTATCTGCAGCCCTAGAGTCTTTCCCCTACAACAGTGAAATCAACAATGACTTGTGTCAGGACAGTTTGACAACTCAGTGCGTTTTGCCCCCGTCCAGGGCATCTTACAGAAAAGACTTTACCTTATGATGATGGAAATACTGAGTGGGTAACTGTCTACGGTAACAACACATCGACTAAAGACATTTCCACAAGACTATGGCAATGAAAAGAGGGTCACTGCACAATGTGGAGGGTTGACTGTAGACAGTGATGAGCATGGTCGTCCACAGCAGTACTTATCAAGTACTTGTGATGACAGAATAGCATACAGAGCTCATTATACAGACCACATTACTTATTAAGAATGATGTACAGTGTATGGCAGATGAAAGTCCATGTACTGGGCAGCTGACCGGTGTAATGTTTTATCAGGTTGTACTGATCCAAGCTACATTAGACATGTTGGACTTACGTAGAGGTATACAAGAAGGTTCAAACTGCAGACAGTTCTCATGTTGTTGTGATCTGTGAATATATATTCTCAATAGTCTCAATACTGAAGAAGATCAAAGACCCATGAGGAGATAGTCACACTTAAGGTGGGCTGACCTTTAAAGTGGACTAGCGATTCTCATTGATGTGATAAAGTCTTTTGTTTTTTACATTTCTTTTGACAGTGGGATTGATAGCATGGTAAAGCGGTTCATTATTAACATTCCTTCTGTCAGCGACAGCATCATTTTGTGTATTTAATTCGTTAGTCAGAAAGTGATGAACATTTAGAAAAAATAAAAGTAATTTTTCAAACTGGAATGTAATAATATACATATGTAGTTATTTAGCACTCATATCAATACTCTGTATCAGCAAGTACTCAAGTGTAAGTACTTGAACATGTACTTGTTCTTGGTTTTGACACCAATGTCTGACCAAACCATCTTGATGGTTGCTTCCTCCACAAATCATTTCTTGATAAACTTAATTGTCATATATTTAGCATTACTCTATATTACATATAAATATATAGTGTGTTTATATATATGAACCTCTTACTTTAAGTATTACTTAGATGCCCCCTAAAGTGTCTTTTGAACGTGTATATTGGACTAACTTGTTATTTTTTGTTCAAAAGCAGCTGCATTATCAAAATGATCACCCATTGCAAACTGCTGCTCTATTCTACACAGGTTTCAGTCAACAGTAGTGATATGATTACAATATAAGCAGACAACTAGAATGTAATCTGACATTCACGATACCAAAACTGCCCCCCCCCCCCCATCTGCCACCCACAGCCCCTCAGTGTTTTTAGCTTGTCCTGTAATTGCAGAGGCAACATTGTACAACAGTAAAAATTGATAAAACAAGAGGTGTTTTTGCCAGCATATTGTCATCTTTTTTACCATGGTGTTATGGCAGACCCCCCCCAGCCTCAGACATTCATTCACTTCATAACTTACCCATAGCAAGAAGACAGATTATATTGTACACTATTATTAATTTTCATGACACAGAGATGTAGAAGAATCATAGTTGTCACAGGAGACTATGTATTTCATCAGAAAGGAGCTCATCCTCTTGCAACTAAATTTGCTGACCAGAGAGAGAGGCAAAACTGCTGTTCATCAATTTCAGTTTCTTCGTTTCGTAGACTTATATAGCTGCTGCCTCAGACTGCACATGGAGCACAGTGGAAGCCTTTTACTGGATCTTTTTAGGGCTTTTTACATTTCCACTTGCCAGAAAATTTAATTTGGCATTTCTTCAGCTGACCATGTCACAAAATGAATTTGCCTTGCCTGGAGGGAGTCCCCTTGAAATCGTAATGCTCCTAATAAAATCCCAAAAGCCACCTGCGCTCACAGTCTAGCTCCGTCTCCATCAGTAGAAATGAACAACATCTTTTGCCAAGCAGAAAAGCAGCATTCACATGGCAAGATATGATTTAGAAAAGCTCGAAAGATGTGTTTTTAGGAGTTTTTTCGAATGACAATTGAAGCAATTTGAAAAGCGCTAAATGTCCCCACTGTGTCGTATGAGCAGGTGTTGTGTTAGCCAACAGTGTCTAGGGTGTCTCCCACCCAGCACACACTTTGTATTGGCTTACAGTCTTGGCTCAACTGCTGTGTTATTTTGTGTCAACTTTTGCAAAACTGGATCTTATTTTTCTAGGAATGATTACATATTTATTTAGCAGTGCACCACTGTGGGCAGTAATCAAGAACCTGATAGCTTTTATTTACTCTTTAAGATTTAGTCTCTCTGGGCCTGTTCTGGAAGATAAAAATAAAAAATAAAAAAAACTGATGATTGATTGCAGCATTATGCAAACATATTAATCTAATTATTAGATGCTGTTGGTGGCACAGGACATACATGTTGCTGTTTGTATTAAGGCTTAGAAAATCAATTTACAATCTCTTAGCCACCACAGCGTGTCCATTACTCCAAACTAATACATTTTGTTTTTATTTACCAGGAAGTAACACATGGCATTCTCACAAGTTGGACTAAAAAGCTTCATAAACTTCATAAGCTGGTGAGTCTGGATAGAGTGTCTTCCACATGCAATACGGTTATCGTGGGGAAAAACATCTTGAAAAATGTCTTCATGAAGAAGTGCAACTTTGCTTTCATGCTGAAGCAGTGACTGGTCTTGGTTACTAATTTTAAAGACAACAAAAAATATTGATGATGAATTATTTAGCCAATGACCTTGATGGTCTGTTTTGTTTATTCAGATAACAGTTTAAAAGATTAAAGGAACGTTTTGGACATTTGCTGTCTCGCAGGCTTGGGTTTTAGGACTGGGCACTATTTGGCCAACGTACCAGTGAACTTCTCAGTAGATCAAAACCCAGAACATTGTTTTGAGTAAAGCACTTGTCAGACATTGCGGGCTTCTACTATCTGTTATAGTAATTACTTGTTCTCATCCAGACAAACAATAGGTGTCACTAACCAAGGGTTCATGTCCTGGTTTTAAAATGGGCATATCCGCTTTACATCAAAGACTGCATTCAATGGGAGTGTGTTTGAGACCAAAGTTGATGAGCTTTGATATCCACATGAAGCAGATTTTTGTGTAAGCAGCTTGTATTACATCAAGCTGTGGCACCTGCACTATTATTACTAAATTACATTTTTGTATGCCTATTCCGAATTTAGTCTTTGTCCCACAGGTTACATTGAAAAAGACACCGAAACAGTCAACAGTATTATTAAACTCTACCGTTGTAAAATTACAGTGTGAGTCATCCCATACAAGGGATGCATGGTGGCTCCGACTAAATGAGTAAAATTACATTTTTAATGCAGACAGGCAATGTAACATCTTATTTGACACTAGTCAAATAATCTGAATTTCACAGATCATTGTTTCTACAAAAATAGAAGAAGTTATTTACCTCTTTAGAGATAAAATATTGTAAATGGTTGAGACACGATTGTCTTAAAAAAAAGGACAGGGCAAATTAGATTAGATTAATCGCGATTTATCGCATTATGCGCCAAATTTAATAATGAAGTAAAAAATAGTATATTGCACACTTTTATTTTAAAGTAATGTTATCAGAACACTATAACAGGCACTTTAGAGCAACAGCAAGTTAACACATACATATATAGTTTATAAATATATATTTATTTTTTTCTGAACAGGTACTGTTCAGTAATAAGGGTCCCTGTAAGGAACAAACCACTCCTTCTTTGGTCCATGTTCAGCTTGTTGCTTAACTCAAAGATGTATGATAAAGACCAGCAATTGATTCACTTCTTACTAAAGCAATACGTGCTTTGAATGTTTTCCAGTTCATTTCAGTTTTTCCTCCTCAGTGAGAAAAGTCCAGTCTGTGTTGGCTTGAACAAGTGAAAGTTCTCCTCTTTGAGAGAAGAGTAAAGATCCAGAAGTGATCCTGACTTAAAGTGCTCTGCATAGTGGATCGGACCGCAGGGTCAGGAGCTTTGTGCATGCGCGATTAACCTTCAATCTGGACGCGGAACTTGCCGGTAGATTTACCGCAGACTGGCCTCCTGTGAGCGCGTGTGAAGCGGCTCTCGGCAGCACCGCTGCTCGTTGAGAACAGAAGCTTCATAACAAAACGTGCTTTCACATCAGGCTCAATTCGTCAACAATGCCTGTCGGTGAGGCTACGGAAGCGCTCCCACATAAATCGCCTTCAAAGTAAAAGCAGTGTTGCTGTCATGCTTCATGGCGTTTATCTTATTTTTTTTAATGTTTGATTGACCTCACACGGGCCAGATTGTGAGAGCCGTAAGACGCCCAGGTCTGAACTACACCGCCTGGAGATAATAATAATAATTTAAAAAAGCAAAAAAACAACAACATGCAGTTAATGCATGATCAAATAGTTAACACTGTTAAAGGATTGCCAGATTAATGCTAAATTAACGCTTTACTATTGCCCAGCTTTACTCTTTTGTGACTCTTTTTATCCAGATGACAACCAAACATGTTTCAATGTCTGAACTCAAAGTCGCTGGTCAAAATGTCTCGCTTGTAAGATGACGACCCACGTAAAGAGTGCAGTGAAGGCGTTTTTGTAACAAACTGTGACCTTAATGTTGAGATAAAAGGGAGACACAGGTTTCGGTTTCAGCTTCCACAAACTATATGTAGTATTTAAAAGTAGTGATTTAAGTGGATTGAGATTTTTTATTTAAGAAATATAAACCACTTACTAAACTTCACAGTAGCCCTATTCTTTAAAGTTCATGTAAAATATGGATTTCATATGGGAACTCTTGAAATCAGAGCATCTTTCTGTGGATCCGTTGTATGGTGTTAAACTGGTGACATTTAAGTCCTGCATTATACACCAGGAGATACTTCTCTACAAGATCTATTTCAGAACCAGAAGATAAAAATAGCCATCGACATGAAGAACTGGTTGTAGACAGGAGGACGAAAAGTGGGATAAAAAGACACATCTGGAAGAGATTAGACATTTGTTTATCTAATCTCAATCATACAATATTAAAACTCAGGTATGAATGTTGAACTTTAAGTCCCCACTATATTTCAATGAATGGTCAGAACCCGGAGCACAATCTGCTGGCTGGGTTTTCCGCATGGTACAGAATCAGCTGCCTGTGTTATGCAGTGTAGTTTTTGATGCGTCTCTCAGCATCCTGGCAGACCCTTTAGCCTCTCATCTCCTGTTTGAGTCACTCTTGGCTTCAGAGAAATGCCTCAAACAATAGCTGGGATTCCTCTCTATATATGGAATATTGATCACAGTCAGGGACACGCACATACTCTACATGTACTTGAAAGGAAAGTATGTGGCACGCTCCTGTTTATATTAAGCTCATATACAACACATAGGAAAATAATGAGTAAGCAAACGACAGCATAATAATTGGGACTCAGAATTATTAGTACACTTACATTTCTTGGACATACTTTTAGACAACATGTTTTGAGTTTGTTTAGGGCAGAAGTCCCGGCCTCCAGGTTGAGGAAGTCAAATATTTGGGGGTTGCCAGATGATTAGCAAGTAAGTAAGACATCTGAAAGGCAATTCTGATAAACAAATGTATGTAAATGTATTTCCAGATTGAAATAATTGGATATAATGGTGTTCCAAGCCTTTTAAAAATGACTAAAATGGGTCACAATTTGGCCAGTAGCGAGAGGTTGACAAGTAGTAGAGAGTGATTTGTTTTAAGGGATTACAAGCTGAAAAGGTCAGGCATGACCTGTTAAGAGCTGCAATGATGGCCACTAAGTGAGCAGGCACAAAAGAGAGTGCATTTTTTTCACCCTTAAACAACCACCGAAATTGTAGTACTCGACCAGATCTCCTCAACTACCACCTCAGCTGTGACACGTTATTCCCTCTGAGTCAAGCACGTTAGTTTGAAGCCACACTCAGGCACCAAAAAAGCATTTAGCATATATTAGCACTTCTACAAACGCACACACACACACACACACACACACACACACACACACACACACACACACACTGGGCCTCTTGCTCTGGTACTGGGGCCAAGTGTATTATATGATCCTGAACACTACAGTTATTAAAGCCAATAGCTGATTTCCAATAGTGCTAATACTTTTGATGAGCTGTACCTGAACACCTGTAAATGTGGCCCTGGGTCTTACATTTTATTGCTGCCATAGATGGCTTTCATCAACTTCATGCTTATATATTTGGTTTGGTGGCAGCAGACTTAGTAGGTTACTAAAAACTGAAACTTGCCGTGTTTTTGATTTATTTATTCATTATTTTAGGATTACAGTCTTCAGCCGAGAGAAATGTACATTCAAGTTCAAATAACTTCCTCGTGAAGTCTCATCTCCTAAAGGCATTTAGTACCCAGGCATGTGCTCAGAGTGGTTTATAAATACTTGAAAAAATATGCCATTAAGTCATTGCCGGCCAAATAAACATGATGAAGCACTAGACCTGATCTAATTACGAAATCCTAAATTAGTTTAAAGGCCCAGTCAGGATCACAGACATGTTTGGATTGGTGAAGCAATATTATTTTGTGCTCAGTGTAAAAGTATCTTATTTGATTTTAATTGCAATTATTATAATGTGAACATGATTATAACCCTGAAAACCAGCATTGGGGATTTGTTTCTGATCTCTCATCAGTTTTAGGATTCATTGGGTAATTTATTTTATCCGGAACAAAAGGGCAATTCAGGCCACAGAACTAATTAGAGGTATAGAAGGCTGCAGCAAAGTTGTCCATTTTTAATTGTTTCTTGCATACAATGTCATCTAAGGCGTCATAATGCAGCATAGGAAAATATACTCATCTAAGAGCTAGAGGCCGTCAAATTTAGTAAAGAATTTTCATCATGATTGTTTTCCAGAAACAATCAAACAAGTGAAACATGGAAATTTAAACTGAAATTGTTTCTCTAATTTCTGCATTGGGTTACAGGAAGTGACATTTTGGGAAATATACTTGTTTGATAGTGAATATTGATAGAGTTATCTATTTTCTCATCTAACTTTCAACAAGTGAGAACTGAGGAAGTGTTTTTCCAAAAGATCAGCATTTTTCTTTAAAGTATTCATTTTAAGTAACCGCCTTACATTGATTTAGACAAAAATAAAATTAATTTTACCATTAGCTAAGACAAAGTCTACAATAGAAACATATAACCATAACATAAAACGATTGTTTGTATTAAATGGCTACTCAAAATGAGATTACGTTACATGGTTGCTGCTGTTGATTCACATATTAGATTTAGACATTTTTATTAAATGCATGACATGTTTTTGACCAAAAGCCCTTCAATCACTTCTGGATCCACTTTATTTTCAACTCTGAAGTCCCTTTAAAGTGAATCCGCTTATTTTGTTTACAAAGATTCTCACCCAGATTGCTTGGCCAGCAGTGCTCAGCAGGTGATCAGTGTGAAAGTGTTTTGCCTGTCAGTAATGTGTCCCGTGGTACTGTGACAGACAAATCTGTATGGATTTAAGCTTTGTTGACGCTTTAAATCCTTCTGTCAACAAAAGCAGTTTTAGATGATTTGCTGAAAGCCACCCAATGGCTGCATTTCTGCAGCTGTCAATTATAACCAAGACAAATATTATAGTTGGCTTTAGCTTGTTTAGGTGTCACATATAGACACAATCAGAATTGGTGAGACAGACATAAGGAAATACAAAAAAACCCTGAACTCACAAGTCCATAAAACTATCTTTTCATTAAGTGGCAGAGTTAGAATTATTTGAGCATCTTCACAAGTCTCACTAATGTAAAATCACCTTTAAATTATGATTAAGGATGGCTGTAATTTTCTATCCAAATTATGTCTTTTGAGTTTCAGCTTTTGTCCTGATGTGGAAACCTAAACATCATGGTATCCTATGGAGCTTACAACTAACACGAAGGATTTTGTTGAAATACTGTTCAACTTTGCTCTGCGGTGAATGTCAGACGGATGCACACTCCCACACTTAATAGAGCCCAGAGGACAAAAACTAAAAAACTAAAATCCCCAAACAAGCAAGTGTTGTGAACCCGCTAGAAAAAATATACTTTTAACTCCAGCAAACAACTTTTTATAACTTTCGCCGGATCCAACATTATGCAGTCCCCAATTCATGAACCATTTTTGTCAACAAACAAGATATCCAGTAAGTGTCCTCTATTAGATTCACATACACGGACATAATTATTCCCTGTAAACCTAATTTCAGTGCAACACAGCTGAATATGTCATTGTGAAGAGGATGTTCTATGGCAGAGCTTTCACAGAAATGAAGTGATACTCTGAGAAAGGCAGAGGACTGTAATGCCTTATAATAGGGATATATGGTGGAAAACAGTCCCTGGGGTGTTTACAGGCTGCCGCTCCCAAGGACAGCTGAGCAAATACGGCTTAAATAGAAATCAGTGCAAAGGCATCAGGCCGTCTAGTGTGTGCCAGACTATTATGGCCCAAAAACCCACGAACCTACCTCTGAGTTCAAACCATTAAGATCACCTTCCTGAGCTACTGTTTGCTATAGGTGAGCTGCCAATGCCAGTGACTGGCAGTACGAGTGAGATTGCTGGCACACCACTGGCTGCTCAGCTGGACTGTTTTAACACTGACAATCAGGAAAAGGACCTCCTTCTATTTTTGGATTAAAAGGACTGTAGAAATATGCACATTACCGTACATGTAGGGGTAAGACCCACACATGTATCTTCGCAATTGTAAAAATATACAATTTCAAGTTGATATTTACACATGATTGGTGTACATGTGCTGTTTGTACTGAGCTGTCACAATCTGTAACCCTGGGAGACTATGAAGGAACAATTACAGCCCCGCAGTCGGTACATTTCCAGTGTATGAGAGCCTGAACTCAACTCAGTACTTGCCTCCTCTTATTTTCATCTCTTACAAAGAAGTTATTTAAGGAACTCAAGTAACTTCTTAAACGTATTTCAGAAAGGAAAACAATAAGAAACACAGTGGTCCCCAACCTTTTTTGCGCCACGTACCGGTTTTGTGTAAGATAATATTTTCACGGACCAACCTTCACATTGTGGTCAATAACTATGACGTAATAAATATGATACGACCGGCATGAAGACAACTATAAAGTAAATAAAAATACAAATCACCATCACAACAAATTAGTGTTTCATTGCTAGGAGCCGGTCCCATCTCGGGGTGATGGGAGACACCGACCCCATGCGTGTGTTCTTTTAATTATGTCCAGTCAACTGCGTAACTTAAACCCGCTTGATAAAGACAGGATGTTACAATGGAGGAAGGTTTTCAATGTTTTTTGGCGAACTCAGGATACTCTGCTTTGATTTTAATCCAGAACACCGGCATAGTTGAAACAGACTTTTAAGTTTCATTTTTGTTGTAACGTGTCACGTAACCTCTTGACACCTGTCATGAGGTTATGTTGGCAGTTACGCACACACGGATGTATGCGGTCATTTTTCAAAATAAAAAAATCTTTCCAACCTTCTTTTTTTCATTTATTCTTTCTGTGCGTCTCAGTACCAAGGCCCATAGACTGGTACCGGGCCGGTAGTTGGGGATCGCAGCTTCTCTTAAATATGACCATACACTGTTATTTGGTTCTGAAAACCTTTTAACAATTCATGCTTTTTAGAACGGAAAAATATTAAATCATTCTCAGCTTGTTTACTCAAAAATGGGGAACGAAAGAGTATAAAACCCATTGTATAAAATAAAATTACTCTCTAACATGATAAAACCTTACTGGCAATGTAAATGGGGTATTTTGAATCCAGCCGTTAGCAGAAATTAGAATTTAAGGACAGTGGTTTCAGGACATGAAACAGAATTGAAATACTCAATTCATGAAATCAAAACCAATTTCCATAATGTAACAATGAATCTCCTTCAGATATAAAACTAGCCAACAATCAAATGTTATATCAATTCGTCTTTTCCACTTGCTGAATCTGCCAAGAAATCCAACAGCATGCAAAGTAATATTAATTAATAATTGACCCTGAAAACTGTCTGAATGCTGAGTCGCTGAACTAAAAATGACAAATGAATGCAAAGAATTGCTCTCTGATCGGAAGATCCTCTCTTCAGTCCTAAATGCAAAATAAGACTTCAAATGGATCACTGTTTGTCTTTAATAATCTCTCCATCAATTACTTTTTAATATTAACCCGCTAGATTATTATTTTTTTTCTAAATTTGGGATTTGTGAAATTGGGTTAGACACTTAAAATGTAATTTAATGAACATTTTAATTCAATATTTAATAAGTGTGAGCTCCTATTTGACATATTGTGTCATAGTCTGTATGGCGTGCAACTCAGTCAAATAAGATTCCCACGATTGATATGGTTGAACTTATTATTAGATTGGCTGCAATATTCCGCTGTTTTTGATATTGATACTTAATATATTACGCAACTCAAGTCGAAAGCCCAAGAACAAGAGAATAAGTGAAACATGTGATATGCTGTGAATTCTACTCGAATGAAATGTGCTTTAAAAAAGACACTGCTCTACATTGTGGGGGATAACATTCCAAGGGCATCTTTGGTTGAAATATCACTGTTGGTCAAAGGTCAGGTGACATGCCGGAAACAGGGGTAACCATAAAAAAAAGGGTGCTGATGGACAACATCAAACTAAACCCTCCAGCCTGGATGGGAAAGATGTGTACGTTATCTCTGTGGATACTGTATAGGCTCATGTTGAAACATGAAACGCTGGCTGCTGCTCATCAAACATTAACACTGGATCACAGAGCATGTAATAAGCATGAAATTTTCAACTTCTCCTATACAAGCACCCAACTCCAGAGGCAACCCGAGAGGATGTATGTTTTACTCATTAATATGTATACACACACTGGACACTGTATCTACTTGCCTGAAAACTCTTGTTGTCTGGTGGGAAAAACGGCTCAGGAAGTGTCGGTATTGGTGTTAAAAGTAGCCTGTAGTTTTCATTAGACAGCTTTAGGCCCCTCCTACTTGGAGTACTCACATGAGATGTTTTCTGGCAGTTTAATATTTCATTAACGAGAACCCAATTTGGTAAGAAAAACACAAGGATTTAGCTGAGGTTTCTAGTGTGCTTCGTTAAGCACTCCGAGTAGTGGGTAATGCGTTCCAAGCCTCATTATAACTGTATATATTAACATTTTTTATTTTTGTGTAACTTGGGCTACTGTTAAAGAGCACAGATGTAATACCCTGCTGGAGTACCAGTACAAGTAGGCCATGTGTGGGGAAGATAATAGGATTTAAAACAAATTAAACTGTCAGTAAATGTGTATTTTGTCAATTATTATGTCTTGTTTCATAAGGAAACAATTACATACTGGTAGCATTCATAGTCATACAATTTAATAATTCTAATATCTCAAAATTAAACACAATTTCTGGAATCATATGGCTCTGTGCTGTGCCCGAGTTGCATTTCTGTTCACTTTCATCTCACCAATTGCGTAAGTGTCATGTTATTCGCATTCACAAGCTTATGATAACACACTCTTACACCTTGTGAGGTGCACTATGCAGTTTACTTTTCTCTCCTTTCCCCCTTAAAGCTCTGTACCCTAGAGATGACTCTACTATCAGCTACCTCGGTACAAAATGATAGGCTTTGTTTTGACTTCCAGACTTAGCAGGAGAGAATTGATTCTTGCTTTGGACTCTTTATATTACTCATGTCAGGCAACACTGGAGTGAGATTGAATTGTAAAGCTGAGTGAAGTTGATCCACAGCTCGCAGCAGTGATCGTCCTGTTTTGGAAGAACCCACTGGTGGTTCTTTATGGTCTTGTCAGCCACAAGGACAGAGAGCAAGCTTTCATGTGAGCGGCCATGACCGAATAGTCACCGCACAAGCACATCAATCTGCTGTCGCCTATTAATCCTTAGGGCAACGTGACACTTACATTTTTGAGTTGTTTAACTCTAAGCATGGGAATGTCTTATACCACATTGAAATAATTATTTTAAAACCAAAAATATTATATCAACAGAATGCTTTTTAGACATTAAGGAGAATATTTGGTATCGTATGAGTCCTGTCCATCTTATATCTAAAAAAAGATTTTCTGGATTTGCAAATTTGGATACAAGTTGTTTAAATGAGGCAATTATCTTACCTATGTATACGTACATAACTATGTTTATTCATTAATGGTGGTTTATTGTGATTAGAGCACAGATGGAGCCCTTTTTCCAGCTGAAAGGTCTTCGCAACTGAGCCCACACACGCAAAGAGCGTCAAACTATAGAATTGCTAGGATGATAAAGTAACGCAGATAAGGATGTGACTGCTAGTAATTTTAAGGCACGAAACAAAAAAAATATCATGCCAGACAAGAGGTGTGCAATCCAACTTAACAATTTCTAAACCGCTGACAACAACAAAAGATTACATTTTCATTGGTTTGAGCCCTTTGGTTAACCTCAGATCAGTCCTTAAAGGATGCTTCCTTCTGTGCTCACATGACTTAAATAGTGGTACAACATGATACTGTACATGTGCACGTTCTCTGTTTGTTCTTTACAAAACAAAGCCTTTTCATTCGCTGCTCTTTCCCTGCTGCCATCTGGACCCTTCACTGTGACGCTCTACACCTGACCTTACTCTGCCACTCTACTGATGCAGCCTCATGTCGTGTTCATTCGGTCAGCAATGTGTTCATGGTTACGGTCAAAGCCAAAGACACCCTCACTGCTTCATCTGTACCACCCACAAGAAGGGGAAGGGAAGTCAGCCAAACCAATCACATACTGTGATGCTTGTAAATTGAATTTATTGTCCTTTTCTTTTGATTGTTTAATCTGTAAAAAATGACGTAAGTGTGAATTCAGCGACTGTTCCCTGCAGACTTTAGACAATGCAAAGTGGATCTTGACCTGGACCATGACCTGATCGTAAATTTGAAAAAAATGCTGGCTCAGATGGGGAACCAATGGAGACACCAGTATAAGACAAAACTAAATATTTGTTACCAGCAGTGAAACAAACGGTTACCTCTACATGAACCACAGCATTGAAACGTAAATAAGGCTTCCATGACATGGACAGAAGTATATTAATTGTGGATACGTGCTCAGTAGTAAGAATTGCTGTCAGATTTAAGTAATGGAAAACAGGTAAAATTTCAGGACCTCCAACTTACTAAAAAATACAAAATGATTAATTTACAGTAAAGCATTGGCCGAGTGGTGAAGGGAGAACACATGGAGACAAATAAATCTTCACTGCGTGTATGTTTTTGAAACTAAAATGTGTTTAGCTAGTGTGCAACCTTTTCTTAAGAATAAATCAGAGGAGCTTATTATATCTTCTGATAATGGAAAGACCAAATGAAAGGGGCAATGGCTCATCCAGTGTTATTCTCTTATTATAGTTTATTGTTAATTTCCCAGAAGCCAAAATGACCTTGCAGAAATCTTTGTAAGTAAGTCTATATTTCAGCAAACAACAGTGAGTCAGTTCTCTCTTTAATCATTCTACGTACAGTAGCTACAGTCCAGCGCTCCGAAGCGAGTGAGCCATCTGTGAGATATAAAGGGACTGGGAAATTGGTGAAATAGCAGCAACTCATCAATTCTTCGTGTAAACATCAGTGCACTCTGTCAGCTCACCCTGATGAGTGTCGATTGGTTTCATGTTAATCATTACACTTGCCTTAAAGACCTTAAATAATAGGTGTCTTGTTTAATGTATTTTATCATTCGGTGTTAAGAAATAATTGAGTTGTCTTTTTCTTTTCCAAGGATTTTTGTGAGCGGATAATTGGGTCAAGGGAAGAGGTGTATCTTGAGTGTACTAGGACTGAAACCAGAGTATTGCCGTATCAGAGATGTTTAGTTTGGACAGGTCAGACAAGAGGATATGGCAATATGAGAACTGTTAACTGGGCATCCCTTCTTCTTTTTCTTAACCTCAAGGTGCCTATCTGTGAAAGCAGTGATTTAAATCAAGTAGCATGTAGATCTCTAGATTACATCTGTCACGAGTAAGAAACCAAACAAAGGAAACTCCTCTATCTGATTTGATAGCTAGGAGCCGGATGGATGGATATGACCTGAGAGGACAATATAAACTAATACATGAATTAATTCATCCTGACATTAGACCCATCTCATGGCGCTGTAATTGAAGTCAATTATTTGGAATCAGTAAACATCACCTTATCCCTCTAATTGACATTGTCTGTTTTAAAAATAGCTGCTTGACTCCAACTACCATTACCTGACCCTGACTTTTGCATTCCTATCATCAGTGCTGAGAGCTGCAGTAATACCTGCCGGGTATCTGGCAGTGCTGAACTTGGAATTGTAATTCCTCCATCAGCAGCAGAGCCACCAGCTGGACGGTAATAAAAGAAGCTGACATTATAGTCTTGTAAGAGTGCTGTGTCGTCTCTGCTGCTGAAGTGCGGCTGCACATCTCCCACTATAATTAATCGATGAAGTGGAAGAGTGAGGGGAGAGCAGAGCAACACTGAAGCATCACTGAGCTACAACAGAGGATGCAAACTTCAGAAAACATTCCATATTTTTTCCATATTACGTTTGTTTATGTTTTATAAAAAAATTGTTTTGCAAGTAGAAAATGATAGGTTCAGTTTTAATGTAATTATTTAAGTTTTGCAGTTATTTCAATATAAAATCTTTTCACAAACCATAACTAAAAAGCGTTTAGTGCCTGAAAATAAACATAAAACGTTAATCATGCTATAGTTATTAAAGTAAAATATTGCAATGCTATGTGTGAATACATATTTGCTGTTGCAAATTAGTAGTTTCTAGTAGACAAGGTTGTTGTTTATAGTTTTAGTTTTAGCCAGCCAATTCAACATCAAGTTTGTACCCGTAAGTAAAAATCTTTCTGAAATAGAGGTCGCGACATCTTAGGTCCAGGTTATTATTAGTTATTATTTCAAGTGGGGTTGTACGGTACTTATCCACAGTCAGTGTATAACATGGGCCCACGTTTAGAGAAGCAGACAGGAGTTTCAGCACAGTACAGGAGCAATGTACTGATGTGGACACAGGCAACGTACAACTCCACTTTAATCCAAACTACTCCTTTAAGATTCTGGAGCAAGTGAAAAACCTTGTGGTGAAATGTGGTATACCGTTGCGGCGTTTGGCCTAATATCAAACCAGTTTGACATTTTTAACACCGACCCAACCCTATTGAGAATTGCTTGAAACAAACCAACACAAAATAAAAAAAAGTGTTGAATTAATTCCAGGTTCAATTTTCTTCCAGATATCACACATCTGAGAGTGACTTTGAGATATAATGGGGGTTGTAATAGTAGTTGTTGCGGCCAAGATGGCGAGAGAGAGTATGATTGTAAAATGGCAACAAGTGATGATAGCTGGGCGGTAACATTTACACAGAATTCTGCTTCTGTTGTTACTTTAACTCCCTCCCCTTTGATTACTCCTTATATCCTGACAGAACAAAAGCCCTGTCCAGAGCCCAGTGGCCAATTTTGTCTTTTACCATTATCTGTCCATTAAGACAAACAAACTGTGGCGAAAGAGGACACTTGGCCCCTCTCGCAGAGCCAGCCCAAGTCATTACTTACATCATGGCTGTGTCGGTACTTGCAGCTAATGATGAGGGATGGCAATAAAAGAAGGAGGATCCCCTCTGTGCATTGAGCAGGAGAATATAGTAACCCGATTACTAGTGTCTGCCTGGAAAATGGCATTACATTTTCGCTGCAGACCCGTCCCTCACTTTGAGCCTCCAAGTGGCCTAGATCCGGGCGACTGCACTGTCTTTCTCTCTGTAAATGTGTTGTATCATTGTGCTTCGTAAGGCTCTGTCGTACAAACGGCTAATAGGCGTCTGTCTGCCCCTGAGTGCTTTGATTGCAAAACCTGGCTTTTTGTCGTCTCCATGCATTACTGTTTCAGCCCATCAAGATGTGTTTTGATTTAATTAGCCACCTACATTAAGGGATGCTGGTACAGCTGCCTTTCCATCACATCGCTGAGAGGTGGACAGAATGAACAAAATTAACCATATTGTACGAGTCAAAAGTGATTGCCAGAGCAACGTTCTAATGAGTTTACTTTAACTAGAAAATTGGCTTTTATCATTTTGATACCTGCAATTCAATTCAGGCCCAATCATTTCTCTGTATCAGGTTTCTGTTGTACCGAAATAGACCCAGAGCTATTTATGGAAAGGGAGAGAGAGAGAGAGAGAGAGAGAGAGAGAGAGAGAGAGAGAGAGAGAGAGAGAGAGAGAGAGAGAGAATCATAGTTTGACAGACAATCAGTAAAAAAAAAAGCCCAAGAGTCCAAGTACAGTCACGCTAACAGCCCTGCGAGGGTCCACTTGGCACAGTAATGCTTTGAACTAAATGCTAACACCAGCATTACTAACATGCTCAAAATGATCAAGATGCATACTAACATATGCTATTTAGCATACCAAAATATGCTAAGTAGCGCTAAACATAAAGTGAAACTGAGGCTGATGGATTGTTATTACTTTTGCAGGTATTTCAAAGTGTTGGACAACTTGAAGTTTTTAACTAATAAACATGATTGAGCAAACCAAATTCCATGGCAAATCCACCCTGTAGTTGAGAGCTTTTAATTAAATCATGAATGTCATGATGGTGCTTGAAGAATTGTCAAGAGACCACTAACATCTGGAGTATTAAAACAAACAACTAGTTGTTATGTAAAGATGTAGTGGAGTAATGTTTACTAGAGAAGAGATGGAAGATGCTCTGCCTATGTGTGTATTTTTATTCAAGCTTCTCATTGCTTTAAGGGCATAGCTGGGCCCACTGTGCATTCATTTAGTGCAAGTTTGTACATGTGAGCGTGCCATGACTGCTAGCTATTGGCTAGCGCTCTGCACTGAGGTCTTTTAGCGGTTACAGCTAGTAACACCGTTCCAACCAATGGCGCTGCTGTGGAAGCGTAACACCCACCCTTGGTTAGTGCCGATCGCACCGTTAGCTGCAAGCCCCCCTCTTAATGTTGAGAGGCAATACAAATCCCCCCAATTTTGAATACAGCACCTTTAATCCAAGCAAAACTTTGGCTTATTTAGGTCATTTTAACACCAAAAGCGATTACATGTCCTCTTATTTGACTTCAGTGCCCCATTAGAGGCACCTTCACCCAACCAACCATTGCACATGCACACACACACGCACACGCACACACACACACACACACACACACACACACACACACACACACACACACACACACACACACCTACCCACACACACACACACACACACAGTATTCAGGTTGCCCAGACACAGGCCCATGAGGCCCTTGTTACCTTGAGTGACTTTGCCCAATTAAAGCTTTTGAAAACAGCAGCTGCGGGAATAGAACATTATCGGGAGGAAAAGGAGGGGTCATTAATGTGCAAGCATCAGCATCACATCAACCTCCCAGCCTGCTGATCATGACCAATTTCTGAGCCTGTCCTCCATTTTAGATATTACATGCCAGTCAGCTCTGAACAAAATCCAATCAATATCCTCGTTGTGAATACTAATCAAGTTATTTCCGGCTTGATTGTATGTGTGTCTCATCGATTACAGACCTATAGTACCAACAGATAATCTAAAAATCTACTACCAATGCGCTCCACTAGAGCTGCAAAAAGTTGTCGGGTAATTTGATTCAGATCAGGAACAAATGATTAAAAGTGAGGAGTCAGTCTTTCAATGTTTATGCATAAACAAGCAACCCCAGGTCAAGTGTAGGTCCCCTGTTACACTTGCACACCCGCACCGTGATTAGTACGGTGTCACAACCACACCTCCCTACTGTCACCCAGGCTGCCCCTCGTTCACCGGCCCTTCACTGGAATGGATCAAGGTCCTGCTGCGTAAACAAGATAGGATGCCACGAACGACTTATTGTTTGAGGAAGCTAACCCTAGCTGGGAGACGAAATGAATGCTCTTCAGATGCATCTATTCACATATCACAAAAATATCTCACTACTTGAAGATATGACAGTAAAGCAATCGTTCATTGGCCAATTCATTCCATTGGTGCGTCAGTTCGCTTTCATTGATAAGGAAAGATTATTTTTTTTACAAGATTTATGACCTAATTTCAGTAATTCCTCAAAAAAGACAAACACAACATTTGACAGCTTCAATATTGTGGCAAAAACTGAGGCATTTCTTTGCATTGAAAATAATTATACTTTAAAGTGAACTGAAAGTTTGTTCCATTCCAGGATTTGGTCTTAAGAACACTATCTGGATCAGTGCCTGCTTGGGCTGATTCTGTTATCAGTAAAACTGAGCCAGGAAGCTTTTTGGACTTATTTTGCCCAGAAAGATCCAAGTGATTAAGCAAACATTTTTAAAAGCTATTAGTTGAACCACAGAAACACAAGGCAGAATTAAACCTCAGACTGCCAGCATCAGCTCATCAGCTTTCTTTTATAATCAAAATCAAAATCCTTGCACAAATTGTCTTCAAACACGCACACGGCGTCTTTTCCGAAATGCACATACTTGATATGTACAGAACCAAATTTCACCTAAAGAAAAAAGAAATTCCTTATTAACAGCAATGAAGTAATGAATTACCACAGTATAGCAGCACTTATTGTTGGAGCAACAGTATTAGTTATGTGGACTGGCAGTGACTGTGGACCTTTTACTTAAATACTAATATATTCACTTTATCTTATGAACCGAGTTGAATATGCTGAATAGGAGCTTTCCTGAGAGATGTTAAAAGTAAAATATAACCCTGATTCAGAGAGGAACAACATTGCCAGACATCGTCTTGAAAACGTTTAGGAGTTATAATTACTAAGTTTCTTATTGTTAAGTTTGAAGAAGAAGCTAAAGCTCAAAATGTTATGCAAACCTATAATGTAAAGGCACATCCAGAGAGACCACTAAGCAGCCCTTGTGCACTTAGCTAGTCATTTGTGGCTGCTGATGTTTTAAAAGCATTTTCTGGACGAGTGCAGCGAGTCCAAAGTGAGTTGTTCAACTGAGAGTGGAACATTTCAGGAGTTTGAATAAAGAGCTGCTTGTCTGTTATAGCTTGTTTGTCTGGACACAATGAACTGAATGAATTCGGGGACTTTCTTACAATGACACTGTACCTACCAGGCATGCAGTCATTTCATTTGGAGAAAGGGTGCAGTCAACCGCCTAATGGCTCAAATGTGATCATCACATTGTAATAGTACAAATCTATCAAACTGAAGTATGACCCATAGAGAGGAGCGTGCCTTAAATGGGAACTGCCAGCTGTTATGTATGGTTCTCTATTGTGAGAAAGCTTTACAATGGGCAGGAATTTCTTGTCTTTTAGTTTGTGTGTGTGTGTGCTAGTGTGTGTGTGTGTGTGTGTGTGTACGTGCGTGTGTGTAAAGAGTGTGATAAAGAGAAACTGTGACAAAGACAAAAAGAGAGAGAGACGCCCACTGGCAGCTCATTACCCGTTTACCACAATCACAAGGAATCCATGATGCAGATAAATGTCCTCTCACAGTAGCATTGATCTCAGTGGAGGCAGGATGCCATCTAACTCAACATGGCCTCACTGACATGCAGGGCTGCCACACTTTCAACACACAGCCATGAATCTCTGGCTGTCACAAAGCCAAAACATAGAGGTGATGTGTCACGGTTCAGTCTTGGCATTTAATTTTTCAGATTAAATGTTTTAAGAGTCTTTACTTTAAATCTGCAGTAATCCCTTTTGAAATCGTGACAGTAAATCAAACTGTGATCAAGGGTCAATGGGACCTAAGGCCATTTATTGCAAGAAAAGGAGGCATCAAAAAGCAGTGCCAGTGTTACGTCTTCTATCCTTTGGCAAAAATCAGACCAGGCTGGATTTTACCCGCTGGGCCCTTTTTTTAAAAGAAGACTGATATCCCGATATGACTGCTCGCACTGAGCCGGACATCACAAAAACAGATTTTTAGGAGTCCATGGCCAGTCATGCAGAGCAACTGCGCAAGGTGAGATACTGATGGCAGCCTTATTGCCAGTTAGTTTTAATTTTCTGCACACTGGCTCACTCATTTCATTTGCTGACAGCTTTTAAATCAGATTTAGACACTCAGGATGTTTGTCTTTGACGCTTACTCTTTTTAAAACTAAGCAGCTGCCAGTTCAGATAGACAAGATAGCCCACATTTAATTCATTGTCAAACAATGAATTAGCACAAAGCAGCAATTAACATCTAGTGTAATTAGGATAATCTATTATAATCTCACCCTTTGGCAGACACACATACATACTTCTTCACTAACGCCATTCCATGCGGGACAGAAATAATTCATTGATTTCTTCATAAAAGCATCACGTTGACATGCTGCGCTGCTTCATAGCTTTGTATAAAGCAATCAATCATCAACTTACTATTCTAAGTCATTCCTCCTCAATCACTAAAACAGAGGAGGAAGAAGACATCAAAGAATGTCCTTTAACCAAACAAATGGGTTCACTTGGTGATCTGTAATTAGTAGGTGCTTGCATGAATGATCGAGAAGGATGTTTTCTGCATGGCCACAGTTATCCACTGAGGACACAAGGTAAGGAATCCTCAGAACAACATCAACACGTTTAGAGCTGAGACTGGCTTTGTGCCAAATCATTGAACAGGCAACAGCAGATCCACAACAGCTTTAAGATGTGGGGCCAATTTAGGTCCCTTTTTTTTTTCATAATTGGAGACCGAAACAAGATCTTTTCAGTTTTTTATTGTTGTCATTGAGTTGTTGTTTACATCATTAACCACCAGTCATGATATCTGCTTGATTTGGTTTGGAACCCTTAACCAAGACACTTTTGATAACGGCGGACTGGAATCATTCTTGTGACCTATCAATCAGTAAAAAGAGCTGCTTTGGTCAATGCCAAAAATAAATTTAGTTTGATTGTTTTCTCAAGCTGGGTCACTGGAGTACAGTCAAGTGGTTATTTCTGATGAGGGAAGGATGCTACTCTTGTAGCTTTCCTCATATATACATGTCTGACTTCCAGCTTAAATCAAATCTGAGTAGTTCGTCATCAAAGGACCAATTCTTTACTGGTCATCTAGAATGGGCAGACGGTAATGTGTGTGCGTGTGTGTGTGTGTGTGTGTTGGCGGTGAAGTGGGTGCTCTTCACACTAGATTAGATGTGGCAGGGGTTTTGATTACACAAGGGTCTGTAAGGCACACGCAATCACGTCATACAGCTTAGTTTGTTACCATCTCTTTCCCTCTGCCAGACTGGAGAGTTTCCATCTCCGCTCTGTCTTGCTGCCTTTTGAAAAGTTTGTGCCGCAAATGAATGCCGAGAGGAACAAACTGTAATAATGAGCACGCTGTGAAGAGGCAACCATCTCGTCTCTGATAGTTCCAATATATGATTTTTCTCTTACAGTCTGTCATTGGAGTTAAAGCGGTTGTCCATAAAAGAGGCTGCCTACGGCGCAGTAAAAATACCACACATTATCTCACTCTTCAAAGCATGAACACATCCTCTTTTATGCACAACCAAGTGATTTACATTAACAGAAAATATAATATAAATAAAAATGCTCTAACAGGATTGATGGAGCTGGAACCTGCTGGTGTTTTTACTTATATTATGCATGTCTCTCTGGATAACTCTGAGATGCTAATTTGGATTTACAGTATCCATTCACTGCTTTGTGTCATGGATATGAAGAGCAATATCTTTGTATGGACTGGGTTATTGAAAGGATGGATTGGAGGTAATGAATCTGCAGGATTGAGCTGCATTTTCAAAAACAAGTTAAGAGGATCTGTGCACGCAAAGTAGGACAAGAATCATCATGCATGAATGTCAGTGTATCCTCCTAACTCTGTACATTGAGAAAATTATAAGTAAATGTATTGATTAGTTGATCAGCAATTTTGCTAGCTATTTATGTATGTATGTATTTTTGTCATGTTATCATAATGGATATATGGCTGTCAGTCATTCCACCACCAGACTGAATTATTTTTGACAAAAACTTTACCCAAACCAAGTGAACTTATCTAAATTCAAATTTTCCATATTTAACTTTACTGTAAGCCGTTTGAAAAGTGTTTGTTCAATCTGTTATACTCCTTTAAAGGTACAAGAAAGAAAGAAGTCTCACCGTTCCTCGTGATAATTCCCATTCTGCTGTAAAAGCACACTAATCTGACCTGCTCTTCATCTGTGTCAGTTGGTCCTTCCCAGCAACAACACTCTTATCTTTGTGTCTTTCTTTCCCCTTGCACCATTGTTACAGCTGTGACTGACCTTTTCTTTGGCAGCCTGTCGAACTACCCTGGAGTATATGAAAGCTGCAGGATAGGCTTTAATTGACGTGATAGCATTCTTGAGGTGTGTAAGGTGAGGGAGTGGAGTAGGTATGGAGAAATGTTGAAAGTAGAAAGGTTACGCTCTAGATTGGTCTTTGTCATCTAAACTCATGAAGAGACATTTCCAACTTCAAGCAACGATATGAAAGAAAAAAAATGGATTTCACTCTAATTTGAAACTCTTTGTATTTATCATGATAAACACTACATTCTATTGAAGATTTGAAATTTGGGTAGTAAAATCTGTTGTCATATTTTATGTCATCATCCCCGTCAAGGAACAATATACAACATTCAGAGCATTGATAGAGCAGCAAATAACTAATTGCTATATCTAGATAAAGTGGAGTATTGTCTACCTGAGCAGAGAATGAAGCTGATATCCCAGCTTCTATTTGCTCGCTGGAAATAATCCTACCACCACTGCAATCTAGCTTTACAATTGGGATAATACTATTCCCTTGCTTATAAGCGGTGCCAACAATGTCATCTTCATCTCACCTGTCTCTCCTCTGCACCGTGTGTGTGTGTGTGTGTGTGTGTTTGAGAAAAGCTGTTCCATCAAACATAACATGTTCAATCTAGCCCGCCTTTAAGCTCCACACTCAATGAAACACAAGCGCACAGGCTATTAATGATCGTGATGCTGTGCTGCAGAAGGAATATAGAGGAAACACTGCTGAGTGTAGCTTAATCTTTATTTTCAAATATGCTGAAATATCGGGTTCAAACCGAATGAATAGACTATGCAGCTTTCAAATAGTGATTTAAAATTTGGATGTCAATGTTATGAATGAAGCTTTGAACTCTTTGGTCCAGCCCTAAATGTGATCTGTGCATTACTTTAATGACTAGAAAAGCCATTTTAAACATTCTGAGCAGAACTATGTTTCACTGTCTGACTGCACCTAATCGAGCCCAAGTATTTTCTAAGACCTCTACATCGGACTGTATAGATTTATTGCTTTCTTTTTAGCTGAAAACTAAGCAGTTGCCAAGCCTGAACAAAACATTTCACTGGCTGCTTCAAGTACCACGAACATGCAACTCTTTTCTCAACCGCTCGCTTATCTTTTATAAGCTGGAACAAGATAAATCGTATTTAGTAAAGTCTCTAAATGAACTTGAGTGAATCAGGATTATATTCCTTCCATTTATTTAAAGATAATATATAATATATTGACAAAAAGAAGAAAAGTATTATAGGTACCTTTACATCATTTGATGACCATCTGTCGAGATGAATTACAGTTACCAGAAATAGAAGTGAATCGGGAGTCATTATCTGGACCGAGAGTTATTTTTTCATTCATCCACCAAGAGACGTATGTATAGTGCAGCTCACGGTGTGGGTTGGTGCGTCCGTTTCCTTGGCTTTCATGATTGTGCCACATCACTTTCTCACACAGCTGGGCATTAATGAGCACTAATAGTTTTTATTGCGGCCATGGCTAATGAAACGTTGTTGGTTTCTACATGAAAGTATAACGTTTCTGATTCTAGTGAGGTTTTAGTGCTCCGATAATGATGACAAACAACAGGAAACGTGCCAGAATCTGTGCTGAGGTGTATAGATGAATAAAAATTTAAAAAAAATACAGTATACTCAAAGAAAGGGCATTGCCTAAATTGTTTGCACACATTCCCTTCTGGGAGTTTCCAAGTACAACCACTGTCCTCTATTGTATGTCACTACTGGACCAGGTGGGAGTTACACACCTTGCTCAACTTCACCTTGGTGAGAGTTTTCAAATGTGTAAAAAAAACCTTCCTAAGTCCTCACTCATTACTTTTCGCAGGCAGTCCAGAGGTTAAAACCAGTGACTTTCTAATAAAAGAAAATGCCCTCTCTTCGCCGAGAGAGCAGATGTCAAAGCGACTGTGCGTGTGTGTGTGTGTGTGTGTGTGCGCATGTTCTTGTACTTGCTACGCAGTGGGGTTCAAAGTTAGTTTTAACGAGTTTTATCTATTAGAGAAGTATAAGTCAGAGAGAGGTTTAGGTCAGGTATTTAGTTGTGATGGTTAAGAGCCTAGTGAGTGCATCATGACAAAGACAGAGACAAAGACAGTGTGTTTTGTGTCTGGGTCAGTGATCAGCTTGCTCATGCTGCAGACTATTGTTATTATATTGCCATTAAAAGTTAACTATCGGTCGACCTCTGGTAGGTACAACGTAAACCCTGAACACAGACATAAACGCAGAAGTATAAATACATCATGAATGTGTACAGCCACAGCGTCCTTCCAACTGTGCCATTTTTGTGCCACTTCTTTCTTTTTGTGACACTTTTGCAGAAGGAAAACATTTTTCTCTTCATTTTTAATGATTGTAGAATATTGCCCACTTACATTTGAAGACATCTTGCTTATTTTCCAAAATTTCTGGCCACCTAGATGAAACTGCCATCCAGGAAATTAGGTAAATTGTCATCACAGCCTGAGAAACTGTGGTTTCCAAAGTTTGACATTATTTACAGTATCTCTGAGTAGTTTCACACTGTCATGTAGAGGAAAAAAGCATTTATTAAAAAATATATATTTAATAGCATTTAATCAATCTATGTGGGATGATCCAACACAATCATACCACACACCGATAGAAAACATAAACAGGCCAACATACCAACGATCTATTGTATCTATATTACTTGAAATAGACGTTCACACAGCCAGCAAGCCTCTATCTGACACACAGACACAGTCATCGACACATAGAAACACCAACTGTCTCATTGTCTCTGTCAGTGATGGATTATGCTGAGAAAGCAACAAATTGGAAGAAACAATGGAACAACATTCATCTGGCCACAAGAGATGTGGGTTGTAGAAATAAAAGCGTACCTATTTAAACAAGGGCATATAGGGAGATATATCTATGTTTTGCTTTGTCTTTTGACATCCTCAACACATTTCTTACCAAATAACTAGAATGTCACATCATATTGAAACATTTGTTCATCTCTTTCAGGGTAGTTGTTCCCACTGTGAATTCGGTCCCATTGTTACTTTACTTTTCTCCCCATTTTCATATCCCTCGCTCACTCTCTATATGGATGTGAAATTTATGTACAGCATAGTACAGCAGCTCATTTCATGTTTTGCTCTGAATTCATCAAATAAGTTAACACTGTGTCTATTATTCAAACAAAGTAGAGAGTCAATTTGGAGTGTTTATAGATATATTAATCATTTTTGTCATGTAATTCGTTTTCAGGTTTGTCTTGTTAACAAGAAAATCTCTCAATGAGAATCTCTTAATAAAACAACTCAACTTCCAACTAATGCAGCATATATCTCAGACAGAATTACTCTACAAGACAATCAATATCAATCAAGTCGGACAACTGTGTTGAAAGTTATGTAAGAAAATATTTTGAGTCTAGTACCATTTAAAGCACAAAGGTGATTTTAGAAAGGTAAATTGTCCTCAGGAGATGACATGCCATATTTGATGCTTGCATGAAATGTATCATCGTTCCCCAGGCTGCCAAAAATCGTTGTTCATTTCCTGCATGTATGGAGGGAAGTCAGAGGAGAGCAGAGCCTTCGACCTCTTCCCCGGCGCACTGCTACAGCCCCCGTCATGTGGAGAAAAATTAATCACACATCAGCGCCATGCTTTGTTACCTAGACTTGTGTGTAGGTACACATCTGCATGTACACGTGCACACAGTAGCATGCAAGTATTTTCTGCATGAACAAGCATGATCTGAGATACATATGCAGTCAAAGTAAGATTGAGGCCTGTGGGGCCGCTCCAGGAAAGGAGTCGGTCCTGCTCTGCTCACGAAACCTTCGTGCCTTTAGACCTCTCTGCTGGTGTACCCTTGAACTCTGCATACATCCCATCTGTACACTCCCTGTGCTCCGCTCTGCAGCCTAGCCCTCAACTTCTGCCAGCGAATTCATTAACTGCATGTCTTGCAAGTATTTATAGAAATTCAATGCAATTCCCTTTCACCCAACAGACTATCTCCAACAGGAAGTTATGGTGCAGACACTGAAATGCACTACGCTGGATTTGAAATAAACTTCAAGGTACGTGGTAACTCGACGTGCCCATCCTGCCCGCTGTAACTCCATCCACCTCAAAACACTAAACAAGCTCATTTTTCTCAAATATTCTGACTGTCTATGCAAATAGTTAAATCTTTCAGCCACAGCATCATTATCTTCCACATTTCATCCCTCACTCAGCGCGTACAAATAACATCAAAGATTCCTATTTCCACTCAAGCCTTACACAAGAGAGCTTTGGAGGGACAAATTATTGGTTCATGCGGCAAAAAGCTCTTGAAATTAATTGAAGGGGAATTAGAGAAGCTTCAGTTTACATTCCATTATTTAGACTTTTGTACACAGCTTGCTTTTCCCTACTGTAAGCTGTCGGGTAGCGCTTGGTCATAAGTAAAGGGCTGTGACGGAGAGTGTTGAAATTGTCATTAGTGGCGATCATAAAAAGGACATAATTGGTATTTTTGGGTCCACGCTAATTGGTATGATACTATGCAGACCTTGGTTTTTGGAAAGGGTTCTCCCGCAATTATCTGACAAGATCAGCGACTCAGAGAGGAAGAGCTATTGTGTAGGGCTGAGGGTGAAGATTGAGTTGTCAGGTTCAAATCCAGAAGCAGGATGTCGGCAGTCAGCAAATCAAGTGATGCTCTTGCTTGAGGTGCGAAACAGATTATCCGAGCAAAACAGTGACGAGAATGAGGCACGATGAAGAAAAGTCTTTCATGCGTTTCCTACGTGGCAACTGCCTTTCGATATACCTGACTTCTCGTGTGTGAATCTGTTCTCACTATCAGCTTACTGTAGCTGCTGCGTTCTGAAAAGCACAAGAGAGAGAAGCATAGCATGCATGGGTGTGTATCTGTTTATAAACTAGAAAGTGATTAAGCAACAGAAAATTACATGAATTAGACAGATTGTTAATGTGATTCAATTTACAAGCATTTATAACCGAGTGGTTGTCACATAACTGCATTTTGCCGGGTTTCATTCCGGCCTCGGCACCTTTGCTGCATGTCATACCTTTTCTTTCTAAAAGAAAATCATTGTAAATATAAATAGATTCAAAGTTGATTATTAGAAAAACAGGAACACTTTTGCTACTCGTTTAATGGTTTTGATCGTTTATCAAGCAAGAAGACTAAAGACTAATGTATGGTTTCCACTTGGCTCCGAGGGTCATTAAAGTGACTTAAAGTCCATCGTCCTGTCCTTACTGCAAGTGACTGTCCATGAGCTAGTAAAGTAAACTGGGCACTTGTTTTGTGTACTGTACGAATGTGATGTATTCCCCATCCTTGTTTTTTTTTCTTGTCAAACTGTCTTTTTTCTTTTTATTCAGCCCAATGGAAAAAAACAAAGAAGCTCTCTCTCCTATTGTCAGTGAATCACCCTCATCTGTTCTCATGTGCATGTGAAGAACTCTTGCCCACGATGGCAGTACATATAGAAGCATGTGCGCATCAGTTGTGCGTGTGGGAAACATGATTACCAAATTGCAAGGCAAATTATACCTGAATACTACATGTTGAGACAAAATGTCAAACCCCTGGTGGCCCTTCCGCAGAGAGGTATTCAAACTGTGAGGCGGGCCTCACCAGAGGGACCCATATTAGTCGCGGATATCGATTTATTATTTCTATTATGAGCAGAGGAAGAAGCATTTAAGTACAGGTCAAGAAGAACAGTTAAATAATCTTTTTCAGTTCGCATGTGAGGTCACAGCCTACGTATGTATCTAGTAACATATCAGATGAGGGTCGGCTCCAACTAATTACTGAGAAGTGAAAGTGCCGCTCACATCTGCCACAGTGAACTGCATATTTGTTTATCAACTGTTCTCATCCATGATAGCTCATATCTCCCCAGGGGACCAAACACATGCTCTCTCTACTCCACCGCTGAGACAAATGGTTTCTGGAGCAAATTAATTCCCAGTTGGAGAATGACTGTAATGAATGGGTTGGGCGAGAGAGATGGATGGGCTACCCTTTCTTCTGTACAGCCCTCTGCTCCCACTAACAAAGATGCTGAGGCTTGTCCTACTTTTGTGGGAGGAAAACTGTGGCTTTGTACAGTAGCTCAGGGGACTCTCCATGTGGGGCTGCCGTGTTAACTGACTTGGAGCGCAAAGACACCCAGAGGAAATCTACCAACAGAGAGAATGATGTAGAGCTGTGAAGCTGTGAATGTGGGTGCTTCACATTGATTATATCCCATCTCACATGCAGGCGTCTTGTTTGAGAAAGCCTGAAACATTGTGTTGACATTTTGTGTGTGTGTGTGTGTGTGTGTTTGTTTGTGAGAGAGAGTCTGTAGTTCAGGCAGAGACAGTCCCATGACATTCAGTTTGAGACTCATAATGCTGTGTAAGGCTTGCGAGCTGCTTTTCTGCCATGGTGTAGAGACAACACTTATCCTGTCACCCTTTCTGTCAAAACACAAAGGCACATGTCTATTTGAGCATAAAATAAGAAGCACGAGTCGGACATACATGACGCCATTATTTATCTTTTGAGCAGGCAAAAAGCTACACATCCGTAACACGGGAATAAAAACATTATGAAAAATGTAATAGACAGTCTAATAATAAAGCCGCCAAGACAACAATTGAAAAATATAAAACCTTCTCAAATGTCGAAGTCACACTTTTTATATTTTGTATAAAATATAAAAATTAAAAGGTTTACTGTGGAGCATTATTTTTTCCTGAGACAAACACCCTCTGTAGGCAGATTGTGATTGACAGACTGGGGATCTTGTCGATGGTTACAGCAATAACTTTTCATTAAAATGAGATATGTAGGATTTGTAATGTGTCATACATCAAATTTCATCCTTTTCTCCACCTCATGCTAAAGCTACAAGGTTTCTGGCAGTAAGGCTGTTAGGCCTGGAGGCAAGTATCTTTAGATGTTGGGTGGGATCAATGTGAAAATAAAGTGTACCTTAGTTGTTAGTTGACAACCTTGTTGATAACATTTCCTAAAGCTGATGTATTCGTGGTTTGAATTGTCTGTTTTTGCCTTTTTTGCGAGAGCTTTGAGAAGGTTTAATATATTTTAATCCTGAAAGATTGTGTCTGATTGTCAGTCTTATTGATGAGCGGCTTTCAGAGAAAATCTATAATTGGCTCAAACCACAACAATCAATAATAGAATAGAGTTGCTCCAATTTGATTGTGTTAACCTTTAACAGAGCATCAGTGATCAGCCAATAACCAGTGCAATGTTATTAATAGGAAATTACATTTTGGACTATAAAGAATATATTAAACTGAATATTGAGGTATAAAGTAAAGCATATTTTAATTCATAGATAGTGAATATTGGTCACATAAGATCAACATGATATTTTCAGTGACAAATATTTTCTTTTCAGCTTCACTTTAATGAATACATGCTTCACTTTGGGTTCATGAATCATCATCTAAATGCATTTGAAGATGTAAACAAGTCTATGTTATCAGTCTAAGAACACAACCTTATTAGTGCCCGACAAGTGGACATTTCTGACAGTCTGCTTTGTGAGACGCACAACAATAGGACATGAGTACGCAGACAGCCCAATCTCATCATTTCAATCCTATCACAACTCTCAAGTTTGAGTGAATTTTGTCAACATTAAATCAGGATTCTAAGCGTGGATTTGATTTTCAAATAGGGAAGAGTGGTGTATCTCACAGACCGACCTGCACACAGACACACACTCCTACTGTCAAAGCTGGGCTATAATGAACTGTGGCACCATGTGTGAGAGACACAGGAGGTCATCTCATCATCTCAGTCAGACAGAAATAATTCATCAAGTGCAAATTGAAAAGACGATTGAGGACTTGATTAAAGTTTACATAAAATATCAACAAAATAAATAAACATAAACTAAATATTGTCTAAGTACCATGGCAACACAGTATGCCTTTTATTCCTTCTTTCACTTTTGAATTGCCTTCATCTCCAGCTCCATATTTCATCTTATTCACCCACATATGACCCAATGTTAATTTCTTCACTTTTACTGATTTTAGAGGATGGATGGGCGGCTGTTAGCAGGACAGAGATGACAGTGAATGGAAGAAAAAAAAATTCCCATGCTATGTGTACAAAAAGAACAACCCCTCAATCAGCTTATAGCACAACTGCTGCTGATGTATGCTTGAATCCCTCTTAGTCCCTCTTTTCTGCTTTATGAGCTCCAGAAGCTGCTCAAAGCCTCTGTCGAGCCTCAACTAACCAACCAGGGAAGGAGAGATCCCCTTGCCAGAAACGGGGGACTGGATGCCAGCCATCTTGGTGAGCACCATGGCACAATGCAAATCCTTTAGGTTGTTCATTTAGTTTAGTCAGCAAAAGAGACACACAATACTACAAGCAGGGTCAAATAACGTCGCATGTGAATGTTTCAGCTCAAATTGCATAAGCATGAACAGTTTGTGAAACAGATCAACTTTACTTTTTTGCCGTTTGTCTGCTCTCGTCTGCTCGTTTCTTTGTAATTATACTTTGGTGAGAAAATATGTCTTCCTCTAGTTAACATTTCCTCATTTCGTAAAGAACTTATGAAGCTCTTCTACAAAATCGAGTGACTGATGAGCTTTATCTGTCATGTAGACTTGAACTTTCCTTTCTTACGGCACATCTCCAACAAGGAGAGCAGCGCTGTCTGTAGAGCTTTGGTTCCAGCCGGATACCACCTGATTTCACTCATTATCCTGGCTCCTGAAATAGTCAGGCCTATTAAATCACTCTTAATCAAGACCATGGTTCATTAAATCAAGCAGACTTTAAAACTGTCTCTGTGGGAAAAGTTTTAGACCCTTTGTCATGACTGTAGCTGACCACCTCCGCTGTGGGAGAAGTCTTGAGAAAACCCTTTAAGTCCCACTTTAGTAGACTTAAACCAGAGCTCACGAATGGTGGTCTGATGGACCCGATGTAAAACTATAATTGATAAATGCTCGTATTGTCGCACGAGGTGCATGCTTGCATAGACTCCTGTTGATATTGTGATGCCCTGTTGACTTGTCTTTGGATTGCTGTGTTGTGTTTACTGCCTGATGGTTGATTATTGGAATATTTTAAAGGATTAGAATTTATAACAAGTTATTTTGCATTTGGCAAACCTCATCTGATTATGCTATTTAAATGCATTTTGAAGTGTCTATAAAGTCAAGTTAGGAGGGGAATGTGAATTCCAGTGACACTAATCTATCAGGGCTTTGGATGTGAACACAAAGGGATGCACTAGGTTGCCAGAAATATCCACCAAACAGAACAGAACACAGAATATGCAATAGAGAAAACTGATTCTGAACAACTCAGCGATTTTTATATTGTATCAGTGGCCTATTTACTCTCGCAGAGCTGTGGAGGATAACCTCCAAACATATTATTTTTCAACCAGCAAACCAAACACCATAAACATATTGACAGCATAATGAAAAGATAGTGTGAGCAAACAAGATTTTATGAGACTTGATCTACTTCTGATCAATGACTGCATCCATCCAAGTTCTTCCCCGGGGAAGTTGGAATATTGTAATCACATTATGTAATCATGATATGCTTAACAGAGCAAATATCGAAAGGCCTTGGAGCATCACTTCCATTCATCTAGGATGTATTTTATACTTCCAGTACAAGGGTTTCCATAATCAGATTCACTGTAAACATAAATACCAAAGCAGTGAAGCCACAACAACAATTGCTTTGCAATCTATGTTAAATGAAATGGTGAAGCGCCATCTCAGGCTTGAGATCTTTGTTATATGTAGTACATCAGAGAGATGAAATACACGGTACATTGACTCTCTTGTAGGTTTTTTTTCTGACAAAGATTCAAAGCAGTGCTGAATCATTGAGGCTGACATCCACACTTTTCTTTTCTTTAACTGCATCAATCATTTCCAACACTTGTTACTGTGAGGTGATCTTCTGCTCGCACAAACGGACACACTTTGTGTCATGCAACAAACATTTGTACTTAATATCTATATCTTTTTTCACACATGTCTGTGAGACTTTTAAGATTAAAAAAAAAAGCATGATTGGAGAAGTCGAAGACAGGTCCAGCATGTTTCTGCCAAGCTCCGATATAACCAAATCTACACGGGCCGACCATGAAGACGAGATTAGGCGTTTGTGAAACTCATGCCAGAGAAACTTGATCTAATCAATATTGTATCATTGTGTGCAGATCTGTTGCAATTATGCAAACATGTTATGAGTGCTTATGGAAATACCTCACTCTCCATGGGTGATACAACCACATTAACCCACACACATCAACACACCAGGTCAGCGAGAAATCAAAATGTAAACAAATTAAAAATACTAAAAAGAGATAGGACTTATCTTGCTCCCACAGCCAACTCCTCCCTGAGCAGCAACACTTTGAGCTTATCTTGCTTACTGACAATGATAAAAGCCTAATAAATAAGGACTTACAAGTCTATCTACTTTAAGGCAGAAATCGGATAGCTCTGATTATGAGCGACAGAATGTGTACAGCGTGAGCTTCATTGAAAATTCCAAGCTCAGGCTTCCAACTCTCACTGATTTATGCCTGAAGCCTGCATTCAGAGGTCAGATCCACACAGTGAAATATGAAAAAAAGATCCTAACATTCATGTAATGTTTTACTGTCTTGCTGTGATTTAAATTAAATGCATGCAACATACGAAAAAGCTAATTCTGTTCTTCTTCCAAGAGTTCTGAAAGCATTGCGCCTCGCCTACATTTGTATTTTTGAAATAAAACCTTTGCACAAAGTACATGACGAGATTTAAAACAATAAATACAGAAGATTTGCATGTTCATTTGAACATTTTAAATGTTGCATATGTTTGTACGTGTCATGATATAACAAAGCAGCCATTCGCCACACAAGCAATATGTTAGTCCTACTCTCTGACAAAGTTTTGGCTGTATTACTTGCAAATTCAGGCAGGCCTGATTTCATATGCACAAGCACACTTGACTTCAAGGAGAAAGTGTTGTGAACATCAAGATGAATCCATCAGTTATACAAACGAGTGTCATGGCAAAAGATCCATTACCGACAGATAGAGCATCTGCTTTGCATTCGCCTGACATGTGCTGCTAAATTAGCCCTGTGCAATGGGCGAGAAGGAGCCATATCTTGTTTCAGATGAGGCTCAGTGTTTGGACGCGTGCATGTGATGAAAAACATATACACTGTGACATGGTTGAAACAATATGAGATGAAACATGAAAAACTGTCCTTAAAATATAATCTGTTTAACTCTTTGATCGTGTGCCTTCTCATACCATAACTCAGTGTCATAGGCTTTTCATTGACCCTTAACAAACACAACGGGGTTAATCCAGACACCAGCTGCCGACCGCCTTTTCATGCATTTTCCATGAATACTGCTGCTTGAGTAATATATCATGAAATATTAAATGTTGGTCTATAATGCTCCAGAGCACTGACTCAGGAGTAGTCTTTTATTATGTAATCAACTGTCTGGGAGCTGAAGTTTCTCTGACAACTAACAATCAATGATTCTTAAAGGAAAAGGCTTCATTGTCCATTGAGGACAGATTATTGTTTTGAACAATAAGATAATTGTGTTCAAATAACTGTGTGATTATGAGTTCTGGAGATCAGTTACATAGGCCGACTGTAGATGAAGCTTTGCATGGGTCTAGCCATCTTGTCATGTTTAAAACATGCTGCTGTCACAATTGTTGGTGCCTGAGTTGAGTTGCAGTCTCTATGATGCAACACAAACTATATTGTTCACACTGTAGTTTGCTTTGTGGAAATTGACGTCCGATTGCGTGGCGTCACGTGAGCATGCACTTAGGAAACTAATGAGGTTGCCCCAAGTGTCAAGGCTGCCCTGACTATTGGGTATCTCCTGTACGGTTGACATGCACCTGCACGTGCCAGGGGCTCGCTACGGCAGCTCACTGTATTTTCTCATTGACTACTGTAAATGATGCAAGCTATGCTGACGAAGTAGAGTACATGCGTGTGTAGTTCCATGGTCATCCCTTACAATACATTTTAGCAATTTGTCAGCTATTTGTTCAAAGCAGTTGGGTTTTCAAACATGTCTGTCTTGCCAGAGTATAGTTGGTTGTTCTCTATTACCTCAAATCCCTTAAATAAAAGAATAACCTTGACATTGGCTCGTCCGCCCTGTTCACATCACTTAATTTGCTCCATCACAGCTAAAATAGTTCGTTCACATGGGGGAATGCTCTTCTTACCTGTAAATGCCCCTGGTACATATTGAGCACACAGTCGGTCGCAGATCTCTCCGTCAGCGGATCTTTGGATTTCTTCCAGACTTGTGAAGCAGACAGTCAGACTGGAAGTGTTGACATGAAAAGCTGAAGTTGAGTTGTTTTTTTTTTTGGACAGGTGGTCCGGAGGAGCTGTCCTCTCCTCGGGCGTTGAAGCGGACACTTTGCGCTCTTCCAGGATGTCTGTGCGCGGTGACAGCGAGGCGCGCCGGGCGCGAGCGGAGTGCAGCGTCGGACCTCACTTTTCGCTTTCCTCAAATTGTGCTGACGCTGGATTATGGCAAGTATAAGCCTTTTGAGTCCATGTGGGGGGTGGGAACAAAATCACGCCGATTTAAGTCTTAAACCCTGAACGCAATGCCGTTTCCCGCGTCTCTCCCTCTCTTCGAGTCTCTGGCTCCTGTCTCCCTCTCTCCTCTCCTCCTCTATCGGCTCGGGTCTAAATGCGTTTGACGCTCCTCGGGGTTCCTTCTTGTCTTATAGAGCGCTCCTCTTTCCCGTTTGCAAACTACTCCCTCTAACCCAGCCCTCTGGTGCCTCCTCCAGTGCTGACGTGCTCCACAAGGAGGCACACACGAACATTTCACTCACACATCGGCGCACGCTGGTAACACATATGGAAAGTGTCCAAAAGGCGCGCACCATGTAATCCAAATTTATTTTGGAAGTGTACATCTGTCGTGTTCCTTTGTGTCCAGTAAAAAGCACTTAGGACGTTTATTCAAGGTACTTAAGAATATTTTTTTTCTTTAGATCATATTTTGGCAAATTTCTATGAAAGCCCATGTCCGTAATTACGAAATAATAAAGTCATAATTATGAGATAAAAAGTCATAATTATGAAATAATAAAGTCAATGTTATGAGATAAAATGGCATAATTAGGAGATAAAAAGTCAAAATTATGAGATAAAATGAAGTAATTATGAGATAAAATGACATAACTATGAGATAAAGTCAGAATTATGAGATAGTAAGTGTGCATGCTCTGCTTGCATAGTTTGGGGGTCAGACCAGGTGATGAAGAGACATGTGAAGACAACGCAAGCAGCGCTTGAGCACTTACTATCTCATAACTTTTTATCTCATAACTATGACTTTTTATCTTCTAATTATGACTTTTTTTGTGGCGGAAATGGGCTTCCATGAATTTCAATTGTTGGAACATATGTTTCCTTTGCTCAATTATTTTGCAACATGTTGTGCAATTTCCCGAGAAAATGTTAAAAGCAAACTGTGTACAGCACGCACATCTGAAAAAGTGTGATGTGTGCATGCAAACAGCAAATTAGCTGTTGTTCCCAATTGTCTAATTAGTGGGAGAAACAATTATGTAACCAAAACTGCAAGTCAAATAATTTCCAGGTAATTATGTTAGAGAACTAGAGCAAATTATCTGAGTATGACTGGAGGTACTTCAACATCAGCCATGTGTTGGCAAACACAATGTATCATCCTTTCTAACTATATGCAATAAAAACTATATATTTAAACATTATTCATAAAGTTTGAACAAAATGGGATATTTTTCATCTTCTCTCCAAAGTCCGGCTTGTTGTGGAAACCCACCACGCTGATGCAAACTTCAGTTTTTCCAAATATGTTCCAGACTAATCCAGCCTGATATAAGAGACTCCTAAATTACATGAATAAATAGATGGATTAACATACAACAACACCAGATATTGTGTCAGGAACTATGTGGCAGATTGTACACAGAGATGCCCTCTTCCACGTTGTCAGTGCTTTGGAGTGCTACCAGCCTCAACAGCAATGCTCGTGTTGTTTTCACTGGTCCTGGTCAGGCTAGCTATTGCAGAAACTAACAGAGGCGGTATTGAGTATGCCTATTCTGCCAGGTTTTGTTGAATTGTCTGTCTGGCAGATTTTGTCTATAAGACAACATCACAACCATGCAAGTTGCAGTCAGGAAACTTTACAGATCAAAGTGAGGGTCTCGTTCGAAGTTAGATGTGGGGTAAGGGCAGTTGTTACGCTCATGGCCTATTTGGACCTCACAAAACTTTTGCGATAAAAACAAATTTCAACTTGATTACATTACATGTCATTTAGTTGATGCTTTTATCCAAAGCGACTTAACGGTTGAAGGCACAATAAGTGCCTTCAACCGTGAGTACGAACTAAGAACAACAAGAATCAAGAGAGTACAATTTCTTCAATAAAGCCAAACTACAAAGTGCTGTCAATAAGAGCAATCTAAGTGCTGCTAAAGTGCTGCTACTACTGTCTTTATTCAAGGTGTAGTCGAGAGAGATGAGTTTTTAGTTTGCGGCGGAAGATGTAGACGCTTTCTGCTGCCCTGATGTCAATGGGGAGCTCATTCCACCTTCGAGGAGCCAGGACTGCAAACAGTCATGACTTTGTTGAGTATTTAGTTCGCAGCGACGGAGCAACCAGCTGATTTGCTGAAGCTGAGTGGAGCGAACGAGCTGGTGTGTACGGTTTTACCATGTCCTGGATGTAGGTCGGACCCGATCTGTTTGTAGCACGGTACGCAAGTACCAATGTTTTGAAGCGGATGCGGGCGGCCACCGCTAGCCAGTGAAGATCGCGCAGTAGTGTGAGTGAATTTCGGAGGTTGAAGATCAGTCGAGCTGCTGTGTTCTGGATGAGCTGTAGAGGTCGAGTTGCATTGGCAGGTAAACCTGCCAGGAGGGAGTTACAGTAGTCAAGGCGGGAGATCGTCAGAGCCTGGACCAAAACCTGTGCCGCCTTCTGTGTGAGCAGGGGACGTATTCTCCTGATGTTGAGCAGCATGTAGTAACAGGAGCGTGTTGTTGCGGTGATGGAATAACTTGATGGAGCAATAGGTTTTTTTAACCAATCAGAGAGCAAGAAGAAGAAGTTACAATTAGGCCCAACTCTGTTGTGTACATTCCGATACAACTAAACTGTTCTCTCAACTACGATTCGAGGTCAATTTCTCAGGTCAGATGTTATAGAACTAAACAGAGCTTTGTTTTACTGGTTTAGTGAATTATAGCTGCATGAGGCAACTTCTAACATTGCCTGTTTCAGATGCCGGTAAGTAGTAACCAATTATGCTGTCAACAGATAAAATGATCTAATATCAAGGAGTGCAGTTTTCTCTCTATATAAAATGCTTCGTCGCCACTTATCAAGAAACAAGTCCTATTATTCTGTTTTTACGTCGGCTGAAAACTAACCTGGATCCACAGGTCATCGGCACTTTCGGAGTTTATGTGCATTTAAAGTGACACACTGTGCTTTGTAGCAGCCACACAAACTTTAAACGCTCAGTATTATGTGTTGTGCAACAACAGGAACGCAACAGCCCTTCCAACCCCGCAGTGTTTTGATATTCTTCATGTCTCATGAGATGAAAACAAACCCACCCTCCAGGCATTAAAGTCAGCATGATTATTTGCCCTTGTGTTTGTGCGTATAGTCAACACCACAAACACACAAATAGATTTGCCAGGCTGTGTCAAAAGATTTTTCCATATTTGCTTTCACATGTTTTATCAATGAATAATGATTATACACTCAGCTGATTTGAGATGACAGACGTGCACACGCTGGCTCTTTGAATCTATTTTTCGTTGTTTATTTTCCGTCAGCCATCAATCTCCTTGTGTTGACAGGCACAAGGAGAACATAATCAATGTTGAGAAGAGGGGAATTACTCCTCTGTACAAAGGACCAGACATCCTGCGCGCTCTGATGGACAACTGATCTCATTCAAATTTAAATATTCCTTTGAAATGTACCAGCTGAAAGAGAGAGCCACTGAGGTTTAATTGATGCTGGGCAGGACATTAAATATAAAATAATCATAATTATAGTCATTGGTCATTCCTTCTTATGTCTCTATTATGCCACATGGGCTCTATAATCTTGACAAAAAAATTCAAAATTGCAGTATGAATGAGCACATTGTTATTGAGATAGAATACAAGTGGCAAACTTTATATTATGCAAGAGGAAATATAGACCACAACATTTTGCTTTTGTACAAATACATTGTCAGAAAATCACCTGATGTATAGAAAATTGCAGTTTACTTGCATCACAGCCATCTTCTGTTGTCACTGCACTTTTAAAAATTTTTTTTTTACAGCTTATTAAAAAACAAATCTGTGTGACTTATTCAAATCACCAAATGTGAGGTTTTCATTAGCCAGTGATGAAAGCAGAGACACTACACGGTGTGAATTAAGTTTGAATGAAGACACTTAGGCTTCACTGAAGAACTTTGATGAGTTAATCCCACCTCAAGAGTCATGTGTGTAGTGCCACTTCAGATGAGTAATAATTATGAATGATAAGTATATGATAAGTAAAATAATTGATACGCTTGTATAGATTTTCTTTACGGACCTTTTTCTAATACAGGCTCTATGTGCTTGTGACACGTGTTCACTCCATCATTATCCAATCATTACAAGTCAGCATTCAAAACGGCATCACAGATGGTAATGCCCATTTCTGAAATAGCTTCTGATTTCAGGCTTCACAGTATTTCAAATGAAGTAGTGCCTGCATATTATGAATGAGAACAAAAATAGCCGAGTTCTCACATTTTGCGGGCCCATTAATAGCAGACATATATCAAATCCAACAGACAAATTTGCTGATTAAAAATTGAAATCTCCATTTCATGTAATTTGTCATCTAATGGTTAATAGGTACATCGTGTGACGTCACAGTTGCTTTACGTCGAGGACAAAAATGTATTACGCCTGAACATATGGGGAAAGTACAATATCTTGTGAAGTTTGGTTGAATGTTTGATGTAAAATAGTTCCTGGGATATTGCTAGGTGGCTGCTGCACAGTTCACTGCCCAATATAGCATACAGCAAAGAGTACAAAGCACTTTGTACCTCCAAAGTGGTGCCTATTATAAGTTCTGTCACACATCTCTTACAGTGAAGCATGCTGCTCAGTCCGTAACTGCCATTTTCCCACAAGCCACATGTCACAGACTGTAAACACAATTCTTTACCACATTTCATTTCGTCTTGTGTTTTCTACCATTTGTTCGTCCGGGTATTGTGTGTTTATTTCCTGGGTGCAATAGAGCGCAGTGACATCACCGCCATGCGTTGGTTGCTTGAGACGGCTCAGACCTTCAGTCAGTGTGACCCAGCAATCTGGAAGTGTGTGTGTTTTCACAAACAACCCGATTAGAGGAACTGAGTGTTGATTGTTTGTTCAGAAGAGGAATAATGTGTCTTTCTGCTTGATAAACAATAATGAATTGAGCATCACAGAGAAGATTTGTGCACTTCTATCTGTTTGGTCTCAGTGCAGTTTTATGTGACTTTTCCTCCAAACACAACACCTGAAAACGACATGCTCCATCAGGTCCCCTCAGACAAAATGTGATTTATTTTGATTTAGCACACAGAGGAACTACCACGCTAACACCTAATCTGCTGTTTGGAGGACAAGTCGTTAACGGTGACCGAGCAAAACAGAGCTGAGGAGAAGAATGACAAAAAGTTAATAGAGCAAACAAATTATGTCAAATGATCTAGAGCGGCAGACATTTTTCACCAGTTTACACTCTAACAAACACGATTCAAAAAACTCTTGGCCTTTGGTAAGGAATACACCAGCTTCTAGTGAAGGCAGTGTGATGATATTACTATTGTTACTAAATATGTCAATGTTAAGTCACAATCAATTATAATACTAGGTGTCTTAGTTTGCCCCAGTTTGTGCCTCTTATGTGCCATCAAATATGAATGCGAAACGTCAGTTTTTCTGGAAACATAGGGAACTGATACAAAGTCTAGCCATGCTAGCTTCTCTGCATGTGCGCTAAATGCTGACATCAGAATGATATATTGTGCACAATGATATTGCATTTCGAGGTTGATGTTTTGCAGGTATGAAGTTCACCATGTTAGTTGAGCATGTATGTGATCATGTTCTCATTAGCCCGAAATAGAAAGTAAAGCTATTGCTAATGCGAAAGTCGAGTCAGTTCTTAAGGTATTTGGACAAAATTACATTTAGAACCAGATGATCGCCTATTTAAAATTTCACTGCATTCCATCCAATAGTTGTTGAGATATTTCACTAAAAAACAAAAAGTCAAGCTCATGGTGGCTCTAGATGAAAAGTCAGGGGATCATTAAAGTCAGCAGGATTCATTTTCTCGCCTCTACTTATCTTTCACATATTTGTTGAGATATATTAGTCAGAGCGGTGGGCCGCTAGCCTCCATAGATATACAGCTAATATGAACAGAATATCTTTCATTCAGAACAATGTAATGTTAGTTGAACATCCCTCTCAGTGTTTCAAGTATTGCCAGGAACAGGGATGAGGTTTAGGAATTCTCTCACGGATCACAATATAAAACCCTTTGAATAAGTGGTAAATTTGCATTCAATTTGCTATCATAGTTGAGAAGAGAAAAATTAAGCCTTATTTGTTTTGAAGTACCAGAAAAAAAGAACAGACTCACTCAATGGCCTCATGCCGAATGAGATGTACGAACAAATGACCCCTTATTTTTGTTTGATTTCTTTTAGTACCAATGGATTTCTTGGATTCACCATTGTTTTCTTTGTCTCAAGAGGCACAAAGAAATCTCCACGTATGACCAGTCAAAGCTGGCTTATCAAAACATTACATGTGGACCCAAAACTAAGAGGTGAGCTGCTCCCAGTGATCTAGACACCCAGCAGTAAGTGGATATTAAAGCTTACCTCATCAGAGGTTGACATGTTCTTTCAGTGCTTTAATTACAAGCGGGCTCTTTCAGTGGTATACTGTTTCTTCTATCAGCGTCTGTAGTGAGCTGGGTCTTGGTTAACATTGATGTTTTGGAGAATTAAACAGCATGCGTTGGCCTCATTCTCTCTACTGGTAAATTATAGCCTGATTCACGTCTGTAGCCTGACACCACAGACAGGATAAGGATCACATAAAGTTAATTTAGCAGATACACATGATGGTGTAGCCTTAGATGTGTCCCATTCAAGAAGGAATGTCTAATTACACAAAAACTAAGTTGAAGGAAAATCTTGAAGCTGTAGTTTTTGGGGAGTTCAGCTACCTTTGCCAAGGTTTTATGATTTGAAAAAAAATGTAATTATTTTTCTAGTGTGATTATAGACGTTTGAAGTTTGCAGCAATTAATACTGCCACATACAATGAATACACTCAGCACATCATAAATGTGCAACATTTAAAATGTAGGATATTGTGAAGTGTTTGCAGTGATATTATGGACACTTCAAAGTATAGCTTAAATTTCCCGTCACCTCATGGCGGCCTTGTCCTGCCAGCTCTGGTTTCTCGCAAGCACCAGCCGGATAATACCGGACAAATAATACCCTCATGTACAACCTTTCACCCTGCAGTCTAATGTTGGGCTATCACAACGTCTAAATCTTTAATGCCCATATGACATGTGCACAAAGGAAGAAGCCTCTTTAAATATGTAGCCTATCCAGTTGTTCCGCCGGCTTCATTACCGCGGTTTTCTGTGCACTGCATAGGATTCATAATTCATGTTTCTCAAATATTCCCTCTGATGAGTAGACGTGTACACATCCCATTAATCTCCAATGCAAACACACACTTGTATGTCATCTGAACTGCTCTAAATTAACCAAACTAGGAGTATTCATATGCAGTAGTATTTATATTTATCAGCCAATGCAGGATTTTCTTGATGAATATGAAAGTAGATCAAGGGGTCTGCAGTGCTTTGATATCACTACCCGCTGATTGTTACTGTTTAGAATGCAAATACAGCTGCCTGCCTTTGCTGCATTTAGTTGTTTGGTGGCCGATAAGCAGGTTGTATTCACAAGCCAGCTGAGCTGTGAGCATCTTCAAACAATGTTGACCCCTCAGTGCCTCTCCTTTTATCTATGCACTTTACTATTTGTGGTAAGGTCAATTATACCAGCATTATAGATTATTTTTATTTGTATTAAGGATCTTCAGCTAATGCCAAAGGGGAGCTCTGTTATTCCTAGCATGGAAGAAAACACTAAAACCACAAAGCACTATCACTTTTGATGGCGGGGCAGTATAAATGGATACAACGTGCTCTGTACTATGCTTTGCTGCTGCATGTTGTGCTTGTAGATTAACCATAAATGCGGTCACCCTGTGCATTCTTTTCTTCTGGGGGAGTTTTTCCTGATCCGATGTGAGGTCCTAGGACAAGGATGTTGTATGTGTGTACAGAATGTAAATCTTCTTCGGCAAAATTTGTAATTTGTGATTCTGGACTACAAAATAAACTGAATTGTATGCAGCTTAATATAAATTAATTAATTGCTGGAACGATAAATTAATTGCTTAGCTCTTAGTTAAACAGCTCCTCTAAACCTAAACTCTAAGCCCTGCTGCTGACGACATGATCGACCCTTGTGTGCATTTACACCAAAAGAGTTGAGAATTTTCTCAATGCTTTTTCGCCTGAGTTTACTAGCTCGGCTTCATGTGGAAAATACGCTTCCTTCGCTTTTTTGGTGGCGGAAAGGGGGATTTTTCATGGCTTTTCTCCGTAAAAACAGTTGTCAGGGTTTATCATATTAAGTAGTAGCACGCGCAATAATGCGCTCTTTCGGTGTGATCGCACAATTAAGCGAGTAGAACCCTGAAGCCCCTCCCCCTCTTCTGCACAGAGTGCTGTCACTTGTTTATTCGAAATTCAAAGAAGGCGCCAAACTTAACATTTCCTCAGCAACACACCCTCCATGTGTAAAGTAGATCCAATGAGCGGTTCTCGAGATATGCGAAGGACACACCTCCGGGCTGGTATGTAATCAACGTTGAATATGTTGTTACAGTCCGTTACTGTTGTTACAATCTAAAAATCGTTTAGAGCTAATCGCTTTTTTTTTGCTTTTTTTTTTCTACCATTGTCTGTTTTTAAGAGAAGATGATTAGATAAATGGATTTGAACATTTATTTTGAGCAAATTAATCAATATCCGGAATTTCAAAGATAAACATTAAATTCATTGCTATAGCAACACTAATACAGAAATTCCTTTTTCTATAGTTAGATAAGTCATTCAATTATTTATTAACAAAATAACATATTGTTCATTTTAAGGCCTTTTATTTCTTCTTGGTTAATTTAATTTAATAAAATGGAGGAGTGACTTTTCTTTGTAGCCTTAATTACAATGATTTTGCTCCTAGATGGGCATTGGTGGAAAGTGGTTATTAACTTTTTTAATCGACTGGGACCTCCAGTCAAACAGGTGAGAGCGCTTGAAGGAGGAAAGTCCAGATCCTACTGTATATGTTAAGCTATCAAGTTCGGACTAGTTTTAGTTAATGTTAGCCGAGCCAGCGGGCTTTTGTACAGTAAACTGTGACCTTGAAAGGGAGGAGTCTGCAGTTTTAAATGGACACCATAAGTAATGATTCATTTTATCAAATAAATACCAGGAAAGCTGATGGATTAGATCAGTTTGAGACAGGAAGTGCATGTTGCCAAATTGAGCTAAATAGAGTTGAAGGTCTTGTGTTTGAGCTTGTTTTTTTTTATCAACAAACACAGATCAACATAAAGACTCAAGAAACTTCATCTTAACAAAAAGAAGTACAGTTCTGAGGGAACAACTGACTTGGAGCAATACTATGATAAAATACTAAAGGATCAGTAATGCAGGCTACTTTAAATGCATGGTCGCAGATGTTTCTTATCCATGTAATGCTTTTGAATTATCATTTAAATGATCTGGAAATCTTCTGGACTGTTACTAATCAGGTAATTTGACGTATCCTCATAATTCTTCCATGCGTTTCTCCTATGATTGTCCAGCAACATGAGAGATCAGTGCGCCAGATTATATCATTTGTAAATTATATACAAATTATAGTTTTTTGTAGCTTTAGTTAGGCCTGGATAGTTGTTTTAGCCGTGTCTGGACTGAATGTCTGACTAATGTGGCTTAACATGTTCTCACCCCATATTTCCGTCTACTGTCCTGACGACTTAGAGGTACAAACCTGGGACATGCTGCAAGGCGAGCTCGGTGTGTGGGAGCTGCAGTATCAGCTGTTCGCCGGCTGCTTTAGCAATGTTGCCAAATACAAAAATGCCAAAACCAAAATCAGTGTGGCTATTAAGATCTTCAAGAAGAGGGCCACCGGTTCCTTTGGGTCCAAAAAAGAGGTACGTCATTTTTGTCTTTGAGTAACTTGTTCAATGAAAAGGCCTTCTACTGAGAGCATTAACTGTTACAAAGCTGTGTCAACCCACCTGATATTTTCTGTTTTCTACCCAGCTGGCCATGCTGAAAAAGATCCGTGGTCTTGATCCAGAAAACACTGTGTGGTTATATGAGGACTTTGAACACAAGGGGCACACTTGTCTTGCCTTTGAAATGTTGTCCAAGAATCTGCACGAGTTTCTGAAGGAGAAACACGGCAACCGTCTCTCTCTTCGAGAAATCAGAACCATCGCGCAACAGGTACCTGACTACTCTCGCACCTAGCAATGCTAACATGTTGTCTTGCATTTCTAACGCTCATTTTGCGTGTCTATTTCTGCTTCCTCCTCTGCAGCTTCTCAATGGGCTGCAGTCTCTGAAGGCTGCCGGTGTCATTCATGCCAATATCAAACCGCAAAACATCATGTTGAAGAGGGAAATGCCCCTCAACGTCCAACTCATTGGCTTTGGTTGCGCCATCGCAGCCGCTGAAGTCCAGCGAGGCGTTATCATGCAGCCTGTTGCATACAGGTGGGTTTTTCATTCGTTGTTTTCTATCTTTCTGACTTAGTGCCACCATGGTTATCATTCTAATTATAGATGCTTGTCTCCCGCCCTCAGGTCTCCAGATGTAATTCTGGGCCTTCCTATCTCAGAAGCTGTAGACATGTGGTCTCTGGGTGCAGTTTTGGCGACCATGTTCCTCGGCAGCCTGCCATTCCCTCAGCGGTGCCAGTATTACCAGGTATGTCATCTGCTACGCATGGATTGGGATACTGCTTTGTATTTACAAACAGTAACAGAAACTCAACTTTTTTTATGGCGGTTGTAACTCCATGTAAATATATTCTTTATCCAGGTGAAAACTATGGTGGAAACGTTGGGTGAGCTGGAGGACTCACTCCTAAGTGAGGGCGTCCACACCCAGCTCTATTTCAGCCCGAACCAGGACTCTACAACGCCGGCATGGAGACTCAAAGTACGTCACACTATATTGCACTGCATCAAGCTGAGCACATTAGCATAATCATAATAATGTCCTTTGAAATCAAATATTATGAATGTTCATGATTGTATGTGACTATAATTGTACAATGCTATAAGCATTATAAAGCATTACAAGTATGTGTATGTTAATATGCATAGTAGACATTGTTTTATATAAAGCGTCCTGATTTTCTAAATGCAATTGTTAAAGAAGCATGTCTCAAATATATTCTCATTATTTTAGACGGTTGAGGAGTACAAGGCCGCAACTGGCTTCCCGGCACAAAAACATATAGGCAGCTCATCTAGGTTCAACTGTCTGCATGACCTGGAGATGGTAGGTGGCCTCTTCTTTTACTATAAATAGGTAACAGCGAGGTAACGCTCTGCAGTGTATTAATTTAAACCATGTTTGACCGTGTTTCCAAATGCAGCTGATCCCAGAAGAGTACTTTGAGAATAAGATTGTGTTTGTCCACCTTCTGCGTGCGATGCTTTGCATGAATCCTCAGAAAAGAATACTGGCAAGTGTTGCTCTCCAGCACCCGTTTATAACCCAGACCCTGTATGTTGGGGAAGTCATATCCCCTGTTGCTGCCGAATCAAGTGGCTTGGATGTTGAAGACGTACCTGCTGTTTGCTCCAATGACGCCTCAGTTGGTGTCGCTGTTGCAGCGCAAGCCCATTCAGGGGACGTTCCCACATTGACCTCCGTTAATAATGACGTTTCAGCTGGTTATGAGGCCTCGGACAGCACCACCGCTGACCCTGAAACTTTAACAAGTGAGTCTGAGAGAGCCGTTTTAGCTCCCATTGACGGATACCCAGAGGCCGGTGCCTCGTACGAACGATCCACAGATACTGCTGCTAGTTCAGCTAGTGATGATGAAGCTCCAGCCTCCACTGCTCTTACCGAGGCTTCGGCCGCCCCTGTGACGACTGATCTGTATGACGCTGTTCCACCTGACGAAGGTACAACAGCCACAGCTTATGAAGGTACAACAGCCACAGCTGACAAAGATACAACAGTCACAGCTGTTGAAGGTACAACTGTCACAGTTTCCGAAGGTACAACAGCCACAGCTGATGCAGATACAACAGTCACAGCTGCTGAAGGTACAACAGTCACAGCTTATGAAGGTACAACGGTCACAGCTGCTGAAAGTACAACAGTCACAGCTGCTGAAAGTACAACAGTCACAGCTTATGAAGGTACAACAGGCACCGCTGCTGAAGGTACAACAGTCACAGCTGCTGAAAGTTCAACAGTCACAGCTTGTGAAGGTACAACAGTCACAGCTGCTAAAGGTACAACAGTTACAGCTGCTAAAGGTACAACAGTTACAGCTGCTAAAGGTACAACAGTTACAGCTGCTGAAGGTACAACAGGCACAACTGACAGAGCTTCAACCGCGCTGTCCATGACCAAATTTGACAAGGCTGGAGTCTATAGTCCATCTGACTACGCTGACATCCACGCCGGCTCTGATAAAGTTTTGGCCACCGGCTTCAGAAACGGACATGCAAAAAGGGTCAGAAGATTCTTCAGCAGGATGTTTAACGTCTGTTTAACGCCAAATGTCGAGAATTGATTTTGTGTAATAAATTACTTTGTCCATTGTTTTCCTAATGCTTGTAAAATGAACAAAATGTCATAAATGACTTGTAAGGTTACTTGTTTTTTTTACTTTGAATGAGAAAAACAGATGAAATTTACAAAACACCAGTTGCGTTGTCAGAAGAGCATAACCAGTTCAAGTCAGTTAGAAACTTTTCACTTGGAATTAAATCAGCAAGGGATTAGCCAATCCCCTTACCAACATAGACACAAAAGATGCTGTGTACACGTCTCATTTTGTAAAAGACCCCGCAGTTAAGGTTGAGACAAAGCAAAATTGTTATATTAGAGGTGAGTAAGCACGTCTGATTTTGTATTTGCACTTTTTTTCTGCCGTAAAACCGAATGGAATATTGGTAGCCATTGTTCCAGCTCACCACAGCTTACCCTGCAGCTGCAAAGGCTTTTGACAGTACCGTGATAGAAAGATAGGAAAAACGGAGGGTTGTCCCTCAATATGTTTTCCAGAGGTTTTGCATATCTCTTCTACCAATTTGAAAGTGCAGGAAACGTGTTATGTTTTTCAGATAGTATATCATTTACAATTAACTCACTAATTATTGTTCAGAGATGTGTGCACAGGAGGCAGCAAAGTTATTGTGAAATCACAAATTCAATGATCTGAAAAAGTTACGTTCATTATTTTCAATTAACTCCTCCTTTTTACTGATTTACATGTGAGGTGGCTTGCAAACCAACATTTACTTTTGGGAATTGAACATTAACATTTGCTGCATTCAAAGTAGAAGCCTGTTACATAAGCAATTACAGTGTGTGTGAAGGCAGGAAAGGCTAAATAATGGAGGTGGGAAAAACTCTTAATGGATTAAAACCATTGTCACTTTATGAAATTATTTCAAAGTGTATTAATATGACAACATTTAATAAGCCGGCATTTTGTGGTTGGAGCTGGATTTTGATTTTCACCAAAAACAAGTAACCTTTATGCCACATGTGACACCAATATTTTTATATCCAACCTGCATGACAAACACATTATTGCATTTGGCTCACAAAGGATTTGGGATGAATGTTTTTTTTCCCTCCTGCGTAAATCCCATCAGAGTTATCTCTATGCCTGGTGTGTTTTGACCGGCTGAAGCGTGTTCAGGCTTTCACAGGCTGACACGGAGATGGTATGATCATCTGTCAGTGCCGCCTGTCAGTGCTGACAGCCAATGACTTCTGTGACAGCACACAACAGAACTATGGGATAATTAGCTGGTTAGACTCAGTGACGTATACACATACACAGGCGTAATCTTGCTGTGGAAAAACCTCATACTTTTTCATGTTGATGATAATTACAGCCTTTCAGCAAAACGCTACTTATGACAAAACTATCTGGTGGTCACAGTGAAAATATAGCTGCCTTTCTTTGATAATGAAAAGTAACCCATTTGAAACTAGGCCCACTCTTAGACTCTTGCATTGTTGAAGATTGTGGCATTTCAGCCATGTTGAACGACAGTATCATTTTTCCATGGAGCCAGAAGTTCGAAGATGTGAACTGAAATATTGATGCCAGTCCCAGTTGACAGGACTTTCCAGGCTGCGTTTCCCGTTGTGAAATTGTGATCTTGATAACAAGTTTATGTGTTGAAAAGGTTTGCCAAGATTTTTCTTTTCTTTGTTTAATACCTTCCCTGGAGCCTTTTGGGCCAGCAACTTAAAGTCAAACAACTTTGCTTTGTGAAGATATAGTGGAGTAATAACCATGAACAGAGTTTTTGGTACAAGCTTTTCCTTGCTTTGCTAACATAGCCATATGACCGGGCTGGTCAAGCATGTTTTTGAGGGTTGCACCCAAATATTTGACTATTTGGTTATTTGTCGTTGTGTAGGAATTTGTTTTTCAATTTATGGATTAAGATATTATTATTTTTTTCATCCCTTTGGGATTTCAAACATCTGTAAGACACAACATACATATAAATTGCTTTTTTATTCAATAAACAATACTGCACGGAGAACAACATCCCTCAAAATGTCTATCGTATCCGATAGACACGTGTGGCAGCGCTATGCATCCGATCTCAGCAGAGAAGTCTGGCTTAGTCCTTCCTAAGTCATGTAATGGAGACGAGCCAAGACAGCAGAACCCATGCAGACCTCAGCCCAAAAGGGCTGAGCTAAATCCTCTGCAGGCTGCATTACGCATAGAATTGCAACCGGGCACTGCCAACGAGGCATCTCAGATGTGACTGTGAGGCACACCTACACTCACACGCAGAGAGGTATAAGAAGAGACGTTGAGCAAAGAGAGGTGTGTGTGTGTGTGTGTGTGTGTGTGTGTGTGTGTGTGTGTGTGTGTGTGTGTGTGTGTGTGTGTGTGTGTGTGTGTGTGTGTGCATCGTCCACAAAAGGCTTGTGGACTTATCGTGACACATTTTGATTTAAAAAAAAAAACTTCTTAGGGGAGCCTCCTAATCGAGTGGTTAATGCACTTCCGAGGTAACTTTGGCCCGACGCTCACAGGTTGATTGCCCCTCACCCCCTCTGCACTGCGCTTATACAGCAGTAACAGCTGATAGACGCGTCGTAGCGGAAGAGTAACGACCTTCCTCAGCTCAACTCTGTGAGCTCTGTTAGTACTGTTGCTGCTGTTAGCGCTGTTAGTTGTTATTCATGCTCAGAGCGGTTGATAGTCCGTAGATATGCTCCCAATCTTGCACCTTTAACAACTAACATGATATTCTTTAAGCCTCTAAAGACTTAATTGAAGCAATATTTAAAGATGGATTGCTTTGTGAGCTGAACAGCCTGTGTGAGTTAAAATATCACTACGGTGTTAAGAAACAGACTACTTCCCCAGGTGAAAAATTGGATTTCAGTTTTTTTTCTGCTTCAAAATGAGCGTGAGTGTAAGGAAAACACTTTTCTTTTCAAACTGAAAAACTCTTCTACTTCCCATTCTGAGTTGTCTATTGTCTGCACGTCAAATAAATCACCTGTTGTTCAGAGTGAGTGAGCATTACTATCAAGTGTTATTTGTGTAATTCTCCCCGGCATGAGTTTCTTAAGATATTTTTCTTAAATAATTGTTTTTTGAGCCAATCCTGTGGACCAATAAGTCAATCTAACCAAGTCAGCCTGACCTCGATTGATGAAAGTCACTCAACCACAAGAACCACAACTACACTACTCATTAGTCAATAGCAGAGTGGAACAAGTGTTCAGAGAGCTAGTGATGAGAAGACGGTGTCAGGTTCCTTCTTAAGACAGGACTGCAACATCATACACATCCGTCATGTTTTAACGTCAGGCACCTTGGAACTCATCTTTCGTTATCCTAGTACAGACATAATTATAAATTTATATATTAATGTAATTGACATCATATACAAAATTGTGTTCATACATTTTTTTTTAAGTGAAAAGCTTTATAGCTTACTTTATTTTAATCACCAGGTTAAAGACGTGTCTACATGTATGCGCATGTATCCTTATAATTAACATTTTTAACAAGATTCTTGTTTCTTTCAGTCAAAACTCATCTACTCAGCTACACTGGTTTATCAGCATCAGAATAAGACTTGAGTCTGAGATGTTTACATGTGCAAAGCTGTAACTAGGACACTCTAAATCACCTCAGCGTAACTAGAAAACTAACGTGCACGCATAAGTGCCTCTCTTTTAAAATCACTCTTAAATCTGTATTCACGTCCTCTGGTAGATGGAGATGCACACAGTCGCATCGATCCATCGTTGCTATCGGATATTAAGCATGCCTGCTGGGAAATTCCCATTTTTTTCAAGGACATCTTGGCATTACTGGAGAGCCACAGATGGAAACCACATCCCAACTGCGTCATCAAGTCACCCACTCTGGCAGTCTTTAGAAGCTGAGGGGTGTCATATGGACTCAAGACAAGCCTGTGCTCTCCCCTTACACCACAACAGCTGGACGCTGCTCTGACAAATCAACACTGAGGACTAGAACATACAAATAAGTATGTGTTAATCACATCATATGGTGTCTCGACAGTTAAATGCTTCGTCATCCGGGGAATGAACTTCTGGTTACTGTTATTTTGGGAATAATGATTCTGATGTGTATAACACCAACTGTGAGTGTTTTCAAGTAATACATACAAGCCAAAGTATTTTCCCCCATATGCCAGAATGATAATGTGTGGAGTTAAACCTTTCTTTAGTGCTGACACAGCTCTGTGGAGACAGTGTGAGACTAAATGCAGTATAATGCAACCATTAGGAAATGTATCATTTTTGACGAAACTGTTTGAGAGGTGTGGATTCAACTTTATGGCTATATAGGCTGCAGTTTGTGTTTGGATGCATTATGTGTCACAATGCAGCTTCCCTTCTCTCCTGCCAGTCTATCTTTCGCTCACCTAGTCCGTTTATTCAATGCACCTGTTCGTCACACCCACCTCATCAGCTCCATCACTCTCACCTGCCCACGCTGCTGCACCTTCTGCTTTACTATAAAGCTTCACATACATTCACTGCAGATGTTTTCCCCTTGCCCACCCTGCCTGTTTGGACTTCTCCACCTTACCTATTCCCCGGTAAACCGAGGAAAAGTTAAGGTGGAATCATTCTCAAATGATTCACTGTGTCTGTTGTACCCCTTCTGGGCCCATACCTCAGCCGTTACAATTACCCCCCATCTTAAGTAAATTGCCACAAAAAAAAGTAGTTCCATAGTTAATGCCATTAATCAGAACTTTTTTAAATTTAAATCATACTCTATCTAATGATACTCTATCTAAACTTAGCATTACCAAATGAACACTCTCTATCGATAGCTACACAATGTGTACGATGTATACTATTGTGTATATCTGGCTCCATTTCTGACAATGGATGCTTCACTTAGCATTGCTTCGACCCTCATGTGGTTCCACAGACATCCGAAGAGAATGACTGACAAGGTGAGCATAATCACTGCCAAGGTTGGGTGATTCCGCCGGGCTATATCTGATAAATTCAATGAGATGGAGAAATGATAGGGCTGCAAGCCCAGCAATGCAGCTGAGAACCGCTCTCTCTATTAGTCTCTCTCTCTCCGCCTGTCTGTCTCTTTCCTTTTTGGAGCCCAGTCCTGTCACCATTGTGACAGCTGAGCAGAAGGAAAAACAGAAGTTATACAGGTAAAGACATTTGTTTTGCTCGCTCCTTTTAGGAAACGTATGAGGTTTCAGTAAAGAAAATAAAAAGTGATAGATTTTGTTTCCTCCCACTCTTATGTCGTTGTTTACTTTGCTTCAAGGTTTTCATCTTCACTGACTCAAACACAAGCATGTCAGCCCTCTCAATTTATTTCATTTGTGAAATAAATTGAGAGGATAAACCCCTGGTACTCTTTCCAAAAGGAACTGCAATTTTAGCATTTTGTGCTTTTAATTAAGCTCGAGTGAGTTAAAAATAGTACTACAATATGTAAATGGTTCTAGTCGTTGTATTGTCTGCTCTCCAGGTGACTCATTGCAGGAACTAATTTATATGCCACCAAAGTATTGCCACCAACATCGTATTCCACTATTGCACAAGAAATTGGAGTGCATCAGGTTACATGCTAATTAGCCGTATCTCTATCCATCTAAAAACACCTAATTCATCAGTGGCCAATTACTGGTGCCCTTTAGTGACCTCTGAGCTTTACATCACAGCAATCTTTACTTCATGCAGTGAAGTGGAGGCTTTAGGAGATTGTATTGATGTAACTGACATTGCTCATACATCTGTCCTAATGCCGCTTCATTGAGTAAAATGAATCATTTTTACTGAACCGACTTGCTTTGATAGCTTACAGACATCATTGTGTTAAATCGGTGTGGAGAATCAGATGTATGACAAAATAGGTGTATTTTGCTCTTTTTTCTACACTCATGTCCTTTGTTTTTAGTTGAACAAATTATGATGAAGTTGTCTTGTATAACATTCCTTATAGTCAGTGTATTCTGTGAAGTATATGAATATAAGGCATGGTTTGGTTATTTAACATAATTATTTATCATAATGAATTACGACTAATGTGGTTGGTGGCCATTAATTATACTTTTTTTTGTTATACCTTCAAGATTGTAGTTGTTTTAGATTGTACTTTGAAATTTAATCAAGGAGAAATTGTTAATGGCTTAAAACTATTTCAAAAATAATTACGCCAGAAGTTATGAACAGTTGTCTCTGACTAACAACCGGCAGTATTCATATACTTATTTCTCCAGGATATCATGATGATCTCTGACACTCAACAAATTGTTTAAACAGCAGCACACATGGAAACCAGCCGTACCCCCAGCGTCCAGAGCGTCCTTCTGCCAAGCTGAGTCAAGTTTAAGTTTCTTTATTATACTGGTCATGAGCCAATGCAAAGCTGTATTTGATCATCAATATATCAATATCACTGTATTGAATCGCAGGGAGAAAATACTACACAAGAAAGTAATCCTATTAGAGACAATACAATCCAGCGTGTCAGTGTGATGAGTTACTGTATTGGCCTCACGGTTCCGTGTACATTAACTTACAGTTGAATAAATTGTGGCAAAACCAAATGTGATGTGATAACATGATGTTTAGAAACACTGCCATACATCAGTAACTTATGCCAGTACTATTGAACAACACAAGATATTTGATTATGCTCAGGAAGTCGCTGAGGGAAAGCATTTATCAAGATGTGTCAATCAGGCTTCACACATCACAACATACTTGTCTTTCCTCTTAGTTACTTCAACTTGAAAAAAATAGGAATCCAACTAATGTTATGAAAATAAGCACTGTGAATGTCCAGTCCAACCCAGAGGTTAGTTCAGGCATAAGATTAAAATGTTTAAAATGGGCTTTCTGTGGAACTGATTATGATGAAGGATGCTGCTGTGAGGACGCTTCATGGCTAAATCCACAACTTTGATAAACTTGTGTCTTTAGGGATTACACACATTACTTCCCTTCACAGTGGGGGGTTAAGCCTCTTACAGATGAAAAGCAAATGTCCTTCTCTCCTTAAAAATGAAGAAGAAAAAATCTGTGATAAATTTGGCCCCTTCATTACATTGTTTAACACAATTTCAAGTCTGTGACAATCAACTGACATCTCGGCATGTATTGGACGCAGTAGAACGTAGACAGCTGTGAGCCAGGGGTTGAGAGAAGCACAGAAGTGCCGATCTCTTTAAAAGGACCAATCCCTTTCTTACATAACGCTGGCAAGTCAGCTATATAGCCTCCGAGAGAGTTCACAGTTCTTCTGTCTTCATTTTAAATACGTCTCTTGTGTGTGAGCCACAACAAACATCCACATATATAGACTCACACAGCTATTCTGTGCCGATAAAAATGGTTTTCTATAGGTCTCTTTTCTGCCACTGTATCCATTTATGTGATCTTTGAAGGTTTTACAGCCAGCAGCAAGCGGTTCATGTTTAGTAGGTACAAAAGAGAAATAATGAAGCCCCTTGCACCAGAGATGTGAGCTAGTCGCTGTCACCGTTTTTTGATTATTGGCTATATAAAATATATTGCTTCAATCTTACTGAATATCACTAGCCTTGGCACACAATCAGTAATGTGTTCACTTCATGAAAATTCAAGTAGGCCACTTACCACCAGTAGATGTGACCTTGCAGCCACTTGCCTTGAAAGGCCTCAAGATGTTGCTGCACTTCATTTGCATTTTCTCTTCACTCGAGATGAATGTAACCCGCGAAATGCTGACGGAAACCTTCACCACTGGTTGAAGTTGTGACAAAAATGGCTCTGTTAGAGAACAGTTAAAGGGGAAAAAATGTATTTGTATCAGTTTGAATTTAAAGAGTAACCATGCCTAACATGGACAGCAGTGATTGAGTTGCAGGTTGACAGTAGAGTTTTAAATGAGTGGAGTTTGAGTGGAGTTTTGAAGCTGAATTTAAATACAATCGGGCTTTTTGGGCTTGAGTCAGTCAGTGCAACTCCTTAGTCGGTGAGCTGACAGCAGCCTGCATTGGGTATTAATCATTTTGAGTCTCACTGGGGAATTGTTAAGACTTTATTCTCTGAAAGAAAAGTGAAGGAAATAAGCAAGTTAGATTTCTCTTGTAGAGGGTGAATAGCTGTCATGTGTTTTTTGTGTGTTTTTCTTTCTGAAAAAGTCATTCAGATCCCGGGGGGTTCACAATTAAATGTGAAATTACTTTTAGTTTAAAATTTAAATCCATGTTTTAAAACCTGAATATGTGACACGCGTATCGGTGAAAAGCACCGCTTGAAAAACGAGACGCGTCTTGTTCACTGCTAGTTTATCGATTCAGGCATCAGGAATATAGTTACTTTAGGTCAAACGAGACAGAATCATAAACGACAAAATAGACGGCAACATCATCATTTTTTTCATCCATCCATCCATTATCTTAACCGCTTATCCTCATTAGGGTCGCGGGGCGCTGGAGCCGATCCCAGCTGTCAAGGGGCGAAGGCAGGGTACACCCTGGACAGGTCGCCAGTTCATCACAGGGCAGACATATAGACAAACAACCATTCACACTCACATTCACACCTACGGGCAATTTAGAGTCCAATTAACCTATGCAGCATGTCTTTGGACTGTGGGAGGAAGCCGGAGAACCCGGAGAGAACCCACGCTGCCACGGGGAGAACATGCAAACTCCACACAGAAGGACCTGCCAGACCAGTATCCGAACCCCACCCCGCCCGGGATCCGAACCACAGACCCTCTTGCTGTGAGGCGTCAGTGCTAGCCACTACACCACCGTGCAGCCCCATTTTTTTCATTTTCTTTTTAAATTAAAAACGATATTAGGTCATTTAACTGGCCAAACATTTTATGATCCAGTACATCAGCGAGAGGAGGGACAGAAGTCTGGAGAGCTAGCTCTTCATGGAACGAGACAGCATTGGGAATCTGTCACTGTAGTAGATATGTATAAGACATACAAGTACATCAACAACTAACACAAACTGATCTGCCAACGGGAGACGGCTCAAGAGAAAGCAGAGCACCCTATTGTGTAAAATGAAATGCATCTTATAGACCACTGCATGATTTATGCACCAAGTCGGTACCACATTAGTAAGAGGGGTGGGTAAGAGGGGGGGTAGGGTGAGGTCGACAAACATGTAGCTAAATCTGCACATTGTATGATCAGTACATTCATTGTTTTTATATTCATTGTAATCTATATATTTACATGCGTATTTGATTTAGTATACATTAAAACGTATGATCCATACTTCCTTGACCCTTCAGGCCAATTCTGTATTCCATATTTCTCTTTTTCGTGAAGGAATTGTAGGCATTGTATCTACACTCACAGTGATTTTCTGTATTCTTATCTAGATCTCCCTCAGTCTATCAGCGCTTTTGTTTTATTTATATGCATCTTTTCGCTTCCCCACATCTCGCTGTGATGAATAATTTGCATAATTCTGCAAGCTGCATTTGCATAATTCCCTTTGTCTCGAACAGCAAATATTTGTTGAAACTATGTATTGTTCAAAGTAAGTTGTCTTGAAAAATACTAGTCTTGTTTTTTTTGTGTGCGACCCCAGTCTGGTAAACAAACATCAAATGAAATGTGTCAGGTTCAGGCGGCTGAGATGTGAGATTGTTATGTGACGTTTGAGAAGCTCTGAGAAAACAGACGGTTCCCCTCTCACCTGCGGCCCCGGTGGCTGACCGCTGAGTCATTCTCCCTCTCCATACAAACAACAGCAAACATCCATCCATCCATTGTCTATACCTGCTTTTCCTGCAGGGTTGGAGCATATCCTGGCACACACCGTGCGAGAGGTCAACCATCTAACACACATTCACACCAAAGAGTCACTTATTATCATAAATAAATACAATACATAAATACAATACATTATCATTTATCTGGTTGCACATGAAGATAACTTTCAGAAACTTAAATGCTCCGTAATGTTACACTAAAACTTTGCAGAGTGAGACTGTTGCTACTTTAATACATTATGCTGGTTGTCTTTATGTACTTACTTACTAGAAATGCAGTACTTTAGTACTTTTATTCTCTGGTATTATGATTTTCATCTGAGAAAACAATCTGAGTCTTCCACCATTGACAAAATGTCAAGAAGAATGACCTTGGCTGGGTTATAGTGCTCCATTTCATAGATGTTTTGGGAGATTTTCTATATCATGGAATAGTAGAATATTACCTGTACATTTTCTGTATTATCTGTCATTTGCCAGCTGATGAAGAACGGCTAATGAAATGCCTGGATTTTATTTTCTTTATTATATCAAAGCAAACCTCTTAAACTGTGTCTCAAAACAAAACAAACTGAAATGAATACAAATTATAGATAAATAATAACTCAACTAGCTGAATAACAAAAAGAAACGCCGTCCTTAGAGTGGATACTGTCATAAGAAACATGATCAAACTATTTGGAAGCAATGAATTATGAGTGCAGTGTGGAAAAGAAATGTAAAGAATATTTAAAGTTTAAGGGAAAAATATTGGTTATAATCCACATGATAATTAAAAGAATGCATTTGACAATGATGCCAGTGAGAGTGTTAGCTTGAAGCAAGTCATTACCCCCTCACAAAGGACTTGATTAACAAAACATGTATTACAAAACACAAATGGGTGAAACACATGGAAATAAACATAAAAGTAAGTAGATAGTAGTAAGTATAAAGTAAGTAGATACCTGTTGGAGCGCAATTGCAAGTTGTCCAAGAAATGCATAACTGTTGCTGCCCTGTTTCTGTTGACACTATATCTGTTAAGTTGTTACCTGTGGTACATTGCCTGCTTGAGTGTTTGTGCTGCTGCTGTCGCCTCCGTCCGTTGTAATGAAAAACATCCATGGTATGAGAGAGAGAGAGAGCTATTCACGCTCCGCTATTTTGTCTCAGCTGTCTGAATTGATGTTATTTAAAAACAAATCTGTGTTGCTGAAAAAACATCTTGACAGATTCTGACTCATGGAACCATCAATGTTTCACATTGGAAGTCACTGGACTTTATTCAGCCCAGCTGCATCTGGCTCACAGTTTTAGGTTCTCTGATGTTTTCTGTAGTAAACACGTCCCTCACCTCATAGAATACTTAAAATGAAGTGCTGCGGAGTTAGAGAATCAGGCTTCAGGCAAGAAGTTTGAAGAGTCTCTGAGTTGTTGGTTGTGCACAATCATCTTCCTGACAACACCAGAAAACAGCTTTTCCTTTTTTTAAAATCCAGCAGAAGATTCTGTCAGTGAATAAGTTTGTAGCGAACCCAAGTAAAAACATTTTTTATCAATCAGTACAATATATATAATAGCCCTTTTTTTAAATAATGAACACACACATCAACTGCACACTTCCCAAAAGGGGCATTCCCTCTGAAGGCTCCTCTCAACAAGCACATATACCAGACAGTCATTTCCATGGCGTCATTATCATTGTAACTTATCTGGAAATATATATTGTTTTTCTTGCACTTTATCTTTTCTACAGTGGAGGACCTAATCTCCATTTAAATTGCTACTTAATGCTCATGGGGAGCTCGCCGCTGGGTGCACCCTGACACAGACAGGACCATCGCCGGCACAACACGACCGATAGGTGTACCGAGATGACTCCTCGAGGGTTACCGCAATGTCAGTTCGAAGGAAGGGTCGGGTAGAGAGTAAGCGTGAGTGTGTCTTCAAAGATAGCAGCAGAGTTGTGGGTGTTGTGTTAGTTATGCATACATGTATGTATATTGGTATCTGATCAGTGATCAGTTATTAAATCTCAACAGACTGAAAAAATCTTTTATTATAAAAGCACAACAAGAGCCCGATTATTTCCTGTGCCGTTAATATTTAAATATAATACTAATTGATACAACTGTTAGGAATTGAATTATTGAGATGAAAACATGCCAAAAGGTTAACAGACTCTTAATGAAGCTTGTTTTTTTTACTACGTTTTTAAGTTCAGGAGAACAGGTTATCAAAGCTTTTGTGTTAAGGGACATTATGTCAGTGTTGACCCCTTTTATCAGTCTGCTTCACAGTTACTGGAGGTGGTGACAATTGGCACCAGATTTCAATGAGTAACGTACCATTTGTCTGTTTTGCCAAATTCTTTGGGATTTGAACAAATCTTGCGTTTTCATATGAGAAACTAGAGTAAATGACCATCCCAATATATATTTTTTGACTTGACATTGTTTATAGATATAATTTACTAAATGCTCTATATTCACATCATACCTAAAATCACATCACAGTATTCAGGAATCAAAGTTTCATAAAAGTTCCATTATTCATTTAAAAATAAAAACACATTGAAGAGCACAAGAAAAGACATACTGCTCAAATTACATTGCAATCAACTCCTACCTAAATCATTTGCTGGCAGTTTTGTTATTTAAGAGTACTTAAAAGTTGGCTAAATTGTATTAGACCTCAATCTGATCTTTTAAGATGACATCTGAAATGAATCTGACAATCTCACAATCACACCCAATCTGGACCTTGACAGCGAAAGTTGTACACAGCCACAAATCATGTGGATGCTGTTATTGTCCAAAGTGTAAATCTGTGTGATGACAGCTCCAAACCCCCCCACTGCTCCATCTCACCCTGCGGTATCGCTTCACAACGACTTGAGAGGCCCCCGTGAACTACACACAAGAAACTGGATGTCTTCATCATTACACGTGCTGCTGTGCGCTCAAGAGAAATGTACTGCTTTTACACTTTTGTATGAGATACACCTTTATATTCTAGGTATCACAAGAAAGACTCCCAAATACAGCAGGAGCTATCCACAATGCTGTTTGGGCAGTGTTGGACTACAGGGTGAAGGAACAACCAGCTCCTTGGAGACGAGAATGGAGGGAGATGTCAATTGATTTATGGCTGAGGTGACACTTCACCACATATGTTGTGATCCAGGTTGCTGCATCATCACACCCTAGTTATATAACCTCAAAGGCAAGGCAAGCTTATTTGTATAGCACATTTCAACAACAAGGTGATTCAAAGTAGTTCACATATAACCATTAAAAGCATCAAAGCATAATGCAGAAGAAAACAAGATTTAAAAAGAATTAAGAACATTCATTTTATAAAAAAAGAAAAAAAATATAATACCAATTGCAGAGTAGTTTAGGAAACATAATGCAGTAGTGAGATGCAGAAATTAATTAATATCCTTGAATCTGGTTCAATTAAAGGCAACAGCAAACTTCAATCTGGATTTAAAAGAGCAGAGGGTCTCAGCAGGTCTGCTTTGTTCCAGATATGTGGAGCAGAAACACTGATCGCTGCTTCTCCGTGTTTAGTTCTGACTCTTGGAACAGAAAGTAGACCAGTCCCAGGTGACCTGAAGGGTCTGGATGGTTCATAAGGTAGCAGCAGATCACAAACGTATTTAGGCCTGAAACCATTCAGTGATTTATGAAACCAGCGGCTGGATTTTAAAGTAAATTCTTTGTTTGACTGGAAGCCACTGCAAAGACCTCAGAACTGGAGTGATATGATCCACTTTCCTGGTCTTGGTGAGGACTCAAGCTGCAGCGTTCGGAATCAGCTGCAGATTTCTGATTGATTTTTTTACAGAGGCCTGTCAACACACCGTTACAGTAGTCAAGTCTACTAAAGATAAATGCATGGATAAGTCCTCTAACCCTTGATATATAATTTTCAGGTGATAGTAGGCTGATTTTGTAATTGTCTGGCTGTTCAGGTTGAGCTCTGAATCCATAACTACACCTATTTCTGGCTTTTTCTGGTTTTTAACATCAGTGATTGAACCTGAGCGCTGACTTTCAATCGTTTTTCCTTGTAACAAAACCATTTATTTCTGTTTTATCTTTATTTAATTGAAGAAAATTCTGGCACATCCAGTTGTTGTTTTCTTCAATGCATTTAGCCAGCCCTTATGTGGGCTGTATGTAATAGTGTGGTGATATACCCTGGTGATACCCTGGTGATATAGTTATGTAGGTTTGTGTGTCGTCTGCATAATTATGGTCCACGTTGTTGTTTTTCATAATCTGAGCCAGTAGTTATATTGGTTCCTTTTTATTGTAATATGGCATTTTGGAAGAATGATTCATTTATTATAGCAAAACAATCATCAGATTAATTGATAATAAAAATGTTCCAGCCATTCTCAAGTCCTCTCAGCTCTGATCTGAAAGCACACCACCTCTCCTCAGTAAATATCTGTTTGTTGTATTGTGTGGGAAAAACATAAGAAACTGTGTGATTGGAGATGGATAGCTGCTAATGCTAATCTGGTTTGTGAGGTTACGCCAGTCCATTTTCTAAAACCAGTGGCAGAAGATCATCCATTCAATAAATATTCTCATTTAGCTTCAGTCGTCAATGTCATTGTCACTACAAATGAGCTCCACACAGGTCCTTGTGCTACAATATGGAGTAGAGACCTGCTTAACATTAATCAGCTCCCCGAAATAGCTTTCCTCATCAGACCTTTCGTCTTCTCACCGCGAAGACGAAAGGTTCATCGTTAGCGTAATGACAGTAGGAAGGTACGTCACTGTGCTGAGCAGGCTAAATAGCGTTTCAGCAGTCATGCTTGTGGCCGTTGATTCACTCTGTGGTTGAGTTGGGTTTGTTTTGCTGCCTGACCTCCTTCTTGTTCCTTCAAAACAACATTATTCTGTGCTTTCTTTGCTATTGATATTTGTTATAGAAATTTCTTTGATGGATTTTGTAATTGAGTGCAGGGTTGTGTCTTGAAGATTGCAAGCAAACCTTCATCAAAATAAACCTTCTTATTGCACTGAAGCAGCTTGTGAGTTCATAAGCATTGATAAAAACAGGAGTATAACGTTGTAATGAAACATGTTTAAAAAACTGCGTTTGGACAAAATTAGAGATTTTAACTGTGCGTGTGCGAGTGTGTAATTTGTGCATTGTGATTGAAATTGTTTGGAAGATTTAATTTGCTTTCTCATAATGTTTGAATCTGATTTGACAGAATGGTGATACTCTTATCTAAAAATATCCGGCTTTCAGTTTGAACACGAGACAAACAAGGAAAAAACAGAGACTTCCTGTAAATCATTTTCAAGCAAATTTGATTGCGTCAAATTGTATGTGTTATGTGTGTGTATTTAAAACATGCAAAACATGTTAAGGCCCTGGTTAGGTAGGTTTATAATTATAATTCAGTGTTTGTTGTTCTGCTGGTTTATCATTGAAATTTGACTGTGTGTATGTACGTGAATGTGGATGGGTGGAGAACATGAAGACATTTGAGGGACTCTGAGAATGTTGGTTTACCACGAGGAGAAACACACACAAAGCATAAATGATTCAAACATTTTCTGGTCATTTTTCCCCGTCAGCTCATTTTCATGTGATTGTCTTTGTAGACAGTATAACCGAGGCTTTATACAGTTGTCTGGACAAACATTTTCACCTGTACAGACATTTGTAGTGATTTGGAGATGTGTGTCTGTTCACCTGACGAACGTAAGTTCAATTTCACTCTTCTTTTTAGTTTTAGTTAGCAAACACTGAGTTTGTCAGAGTTGGTTTTCTGGGAAAGGTTGATTCAAATAGCATTATTATAGCATATTTTGGCTGCCAAAATAAATGAGTTAAAAGAGATGCAGAGTCAATGCTTCATTCACAGCCCAGTTCACATTAGAGGGCCGTTTAATTCAATGTCAAAATCAACACAAAGGTAGACTGATACAGGTTTAATGTAAGTACTTTCAAGAGATCCCTCCAGTTTCTCAATTTATTGGTTAGTGTTCATCCTTAAGCACATATTAATAATCACTTGGCATTGGTTGAGACTTTCATTTTTTATCGCTGAACACAGGAAATAACTAGAGTCCTTTTGCCACACCCACTTACATATAGTGTGAAGAAGACAATGACCTAAAAGTATTAAAAACATAGAAAACTCCAATCAGTTTTTCATTTTTAGAATGTATTTGTACCCCAGTAGCTCCTCCACTCACTCATTAAGTTATTTGATCTCATTTAGTTATTACTTAGAGACACACGAGTGTAGCACACTTTGGAAAGACACTGTCATATCTATAGGTCAAGTTGTGTAACCGCATTCTAAGTTTCTTTATTTAACCCGATAACTTCTCTCCCTGACCCGCAGAATAGTCGTGTGGGCCGGAGAACAGAACGGACACAATCGCTCTAATTGCAAATGGCCAATTAAGAGGAAAATGCTTTGCCCATAAATCTCGAGGTTGAATGACAAAGTGTTTGCTTGTGTCCCGATCGCTGGGCTGACACCGTATCATCTACTACTTGGTGTACAGTGAAGGTGAAACAGCTCATCAAGTCAATGACAGCATTGTCACTGATGTGTTTTAGGATGGCATCATAGATCCCAAAATATCTCAAACTTCTCTTTCATCCAGTGACTCAAACTGACCTCTAAATGAGCCACATGATGTGACTTTGAGAACTAAACAATTTTGTGCGTGTGAATCCTGCTTCAAACTGGATGATGGAGTTGCTCCTGTACACATGTTTAACAACACCCTTGTGCAGATGGATGAGACCTGTGCCTGAGCATCCAGCAAGATAATTCATAACTAAAATTAGACAAAGGAGAAGAGGACAGGCCAAAAATAGACACATCTTTTTTCATTTTTTTTTTCAAGCAGAGCTATTTCTGTCTCATTTCCTCACACAAATCCTGACAAGTCATTATTTGAAGTAATAATTTCTTCTTGTTTTGGCAGCTGGGTTGTTGGTGTCATTATTCAAAGTATCCAAGATTCATCTTCTGTTCATTGAACAATTTTGTATTCCTATTTTCTCCAGGATTGTTAAAATATATTGTATTTGTTAATGCTGAGACCTTTGTAATCAAAGATTGAAACCATGAATAACATCTTAGCATTTTTTGTTTAAAACAGGTTTAAATGTGTCTGTGGATGGCACCTGTTGTTGAGTTCTTACCTATATTTAATGTTTTTCTCAATGCACAGTTCAAAGTTTTGGCACATTTCAATGTGTTTTGATCATGTTGTGTCCTTATCCACAAACATTTTCTCTCAGCTCACTTAAACCTTGTTGCATATTAATAATCCCTTTAATTATTGGATCCCTGACATGTGTATTTTGCTGTCACATAATTACACAGCAGCATATTCTTGGGTAAAGACATGAAAAGAGTAAATTGTAGAAGTACTGTGGTTTTATTTCAGATTTCACTTCAGCTATACAACATTTCCTGATTTAAAGGGCTTTCAGAGTACTTTTATTGAGATTATGTTCGGAGTCATAGTGCCATACTGGTATATGTGAAAAGCAGTCTGTCTGTGCTTTTAAAAATAACCATGCCTGATTCTAACATTAGGTACGTTCATATTTTCATAAAGATAAAGCTTTTTTTCCATTATGTGATATTTTCTCACTGCACACCCAAACGAAAGAAGTCTTGAGTTGGGAGAATCTCATTAAATACACTAATGTGTGTCTGTTTTTTACATAGTATGGCTCCTCCTCCGCTTAGTGATTTTGTCAAACAACACACTCGAAGTGGCAAACAGACTAGATCTGCTTCTAGAGGTGACTGTGTCATTTTACTTAGATCAAGCTCTTTTAGCAAATCTGCATTTTCTATTAAATCAGCAAACTCCTGGAATGATTTTCCATCACACATACGAAAAAAAAACCGTACAAAACATTCAAACTTAGCCTCAGGGAATGGCTTGTTGCCAATCAGATGTGCAAGCATTAATTTACTGTTTGTCCTGCTTATTCGGTGTGAATGTGTATTGTTTGCTGTTTATGTATTATGTGCCTCTGGTGTTTTATATATACATCTTAAATTAGTTTTGTAAATTAGTTTTGTATTGTTATAAATGTATTTTCACACTGCGATAAAAAAAACTGGCCAGGGACAGCAGATGAAAATTAGCCTGTCTGGATAACTCTGGCTCACTTATTATTTACAGTTTTACTGTTGATCAGTGTGTATTGTACCTAGAAAATAAACAAATGAAATAAGCAAAAACAAGTGTGATGGTTTTCTTGCACTTGGGCCTGTATGACACTTTAGTTTAGTCACAGTCTCAAACACCATAATCACCTCATTTGTTAGGTACAACATTTTGTGTGGCATATGCATGTTTCATAAAAAAGACTCAGATCTGTAAATGTAAAAGATTTCATGCACTGGTTAGATGTTAAAGATATATCTATACGTCTCTGAAGACAATACAATAATCCAATCATTCACTGGGGGGAATATTTGTATAGATTTCCATATAATCATTTCCCCAAGACAATCAGTTGTATTGAATATATTACAAATGCTACATTTTCAATGTGCCACCATGACAAGTTTCAGTACCTGACAGATTTCATTTTGACCCCGGCTCCATGTTGCTGCACTGCCTGCGGGGTGCAGCTGGCAGGCAGAGATTGGACTCAGCTTGCACTGCTGGAGACTCCTTAGGTGGTAGGGTGGGGGTGAGACACCAGCGCCAAGGCATCTGTGTTCTCCAGTGCCAGAGGCCAGGACTGCCCCTCAGCGCCGTCTGCCTGTGTGAGACAACGTGTGCATGTGAGCTTGTATTTCTCAATACTTATGAAGACCGTTGCCTCAAAACAATACAAGGACGAGGAAGCTGCTCGGTAAACGATTTCAAGACTTGACAGTGGCATAGAATTTTGGATGAGGATTAGATTCAGGGTTGTGGTTCAATGTGAGAGAGGTGGTGGTGAAGGTCACTGCAGGAGCTAAAGAGTATACATGTGTGTGAAAGGTTTTCATTCCGCTTAATATAGATCTTCTTGATGATGAATACAAATTATTAAAAGTCAAAACGGCAGACCCCAGAAGGAGATTTAAGGGGTGCCACGTGTTCTGTGTCTTTATGAAATATGGCCAAGAGTAAACTTTGAGTTTATATGCAAATGAAGCCCTAACAATTCAAATTTGAATTCTTACAATCCAGGGTCCAATATCAGGGAGGACGTAATCTCAAATATCTGATGAACCCCACCGCTGGACAGTTTGTTCCAGGCTTTCTTTGTTCCCTCTGTGCTCAGTAACAAAACAAGCCCCTGGGATCTTTTAGCTGTGCTTTATGGCATGTTGAAGCAACATGTATAGTTTGTGGCACATATAATTGTAGGCGCTTTGATCGTAACTCATCTGTGCTTTTGGGCCATTTATATAGCAACATACTTGTCTGTTGTGTATTTTAAATAAACAACAATAATAATGTATTGTTTTTTCCATGCGTAAGTTGACATTTGTACGTGTGCGACAGCAGGTTGCAGCTGCATCACAAAGAAGCTTCTTGAGGCTTGAGGGCAGCTGGACTGAGTCCCCTGATCCAAGAGAAGACATCTGTTAATCTGTGGTTCAGCAAGTATCAGTCAAGAGATGAAGATTAGCATAATTCATCAGCAAAAATATGCAGAATGCAAACTACCCAAAAAAAGATGTATTTTGTGATTAACACAGAAGGACTGCTTTTGACCATTCTGGGATTGAACGATTCCAAATCTAGAATTCACTCTCTTTGTTATTTCTGGTCAAGTGAACCAAAACCACGGTCTGAAACCAGCACGTAGCTGGAGTTTAGTGTTGATTGTCAGTGGGAGCAGCAACCACCAGGGAGTAATTTGATTATTTGTTTCTATTATTGCAAATAAAAACTGAGTGTCAAATCTTAAAAGTATTCAACTGAAGTCAAAGTTATGACAAAAACATCCTAAATTCATATTTATGAAGAGTTACCACTCAAAACTTGTCTAATCCTCTTCACCAGTGTGCGGGTGGGAAGTGATTGACAACATAAACAAACACCTCGAAGCTGCACAGCACCACGCTGACCCTGCTGAATGCCAGAAGCATTCAACTGGTTTAAGCCCTGACCACTTCAATTTTGTTAGAGTAGCAAGAACAAAAACACTGAATAAAGAATCTGTGAAGTTGTTGATTTCTATCAGAATGGCTTTTTTAGTAACTTTTGAATGCCTCAATGTTGTGTGTAGAAGTGACATGAAACACACATTAATGTTAAACATTTTATTTTATTTACTTTTTGGCTTAAGATTTCTATTATTTAGCCACAGTTGAGCAAATACAAATCTCACACAAGAGCTTTCTCTCAGCTTTACTTATGACTTCATAAAGCAAGAAAAGAATGGGAGTTAGAGTGCTCAAAAAATCAGTCATCCATATCGGTCTATTCTCTATAATAAGCCTCTGTTGGTCATTAACCCCAAGTAATCAACTGTACAATTCCATCTGAAAATCCATCTGGTTAGTGCAAACTATTTTCCAGTTGAAATCTCTTGGTTTGGCTGTACAGTGCTCCTCCTCATTGTATGGCCTCTTATGTTCCTCAGACACATTGCCCTTTTCACACGCAATTACCTCCTCAGCTCCATTTCAGACTCATTATCAGGACTTGCAGACTTATCCCTTCCTAAAAGCAGAGGCTTCAAGGGAGATGATACGTTCTTCTGCTCCTGGAAAAGAACCGTTTAGCTCATCTAAAACTGTATAACTTTAAAGACATTGAATTTCAAAATGAGAAATGAAAGTGAATTGAGCACAGGATCTCTTCGGAAGAATCACTGAGGGAAGATGAATGTGAGTTGGATATATCAAGTTATTGTTTCATCACTTTGGCTACACTGTATTATATAATCACTATAAGGATTTTTGCTGCAGATGTCTCCACATCTATTTTTAAATCACCTGGTTACAGTCCCTCAGAAAGGCCTTTAGAAACTGCAAATAAGATTGGATCCCTTGCAACCTTTCACTGTGTTTCAGAGCATAAATGTAATCCTCTGTCTTCTCCCTCACTGAATGTTTGAGTGGGAAAAAGAGGGCAGCTATTGTCAAACATAAGCCCATGTAGCACAGGCTGAACTGCATTGCTTTGGAAACATTCAAATCTAGATAACCTTCAGAGCAGGGCCTTCACCTCCATATTCAGCCCATACACAGCTCCAGCCAGTCATTATGGGCACATGACCGAGTCACCTGTGAGATTATTAGATATCCCAGATTCTCAGGTACTCTTGGACATGTGCACTCATGGACTACCATTTTATTCAATGTTAAATAACTAAATATGGCTTTAAATAAATACTCCAATGAATAAGTAAGAACACTTCTCACACACACACACACACACACACACACACACACACACACACACACACACACACGCGCGCGCGCGCACACACGCACACACACACACACACACACACACGCTCCCCTCACAGCGTGATTGTTTGTTGCTATTAGGTAGCATGCTTGTAATTGTATAAAAGACGTTAGTTGATTTATATTATTGATTTTTGATTGGTATTGTGAAGTAAATACAATGTTATATTTTAATGAGCAGTTTTCTGTGATTATTATTTAGCATCTGTGTGGTAACAAAAGCTGGTTGTTATGGTTACAACCCTCCTCCACAGTTTAGTTATTGGTCCCTAATCCTAGATAATTTAATTGTCATACCTGCTAATAACCAAAAACGCTCGTGCCAGTGGTAGTCTTGTATTTTTACATTTATTTGTGTTATTATTGTCTAATTTAATTTCAAGATTTATTTCACAGCCATATTTATTTATTTAACATTGAATTAAATGATATTACTTAAGCACTAAAACATTAAAAAAAAAATGATATGTCATAATTTGTGTCGTGACAAAATCTGTTCCAGGAAGTTATGAAACAATACATTTTACATCAAATGCCAGTAGTAGCATTAAAACTATTTTTAGAGTCTGAAGTGGTCAGGCAGTTAACTTTTGGAGCCGGATGTTTCTTGATCCGAGGAAATTAATGGTTATTTTTGAATTTCCTAGAAGTAAAGTAGAACATTTTGTTGGATGCTCTGTAAAGTCTGATACAAAGTTTTGAACGAATTTATGAACGAATTTATGAAGCTGCCAGAACGCCAAAAAAAGTCAATAATTGTTGTCAAATACCAAGTGTATTTATATTTATTGAAGTTTGCAACAGAGAATTGGACGTTTACAATTCACAAAGTCGGTAGGCCCATACCAAGATAAGAGATAGGACAACATCCCCTGGAGACAGGTTTCTGGTGGCAGTGCAGTGAAACCAGCGGGTGGTTGATGGAAACTCTCAGTTAAATCTCTTTGAACACCCTGTAGGTTATGATGGGTTGCACAATAGTAGGTCTAAAAAAAAAAAAAGAGAGATTCCAGGGACTGATTGGCTTAAGAAGCAGAAATATGATGTTTGGTCACATATGAAGGTGTCAGAATTAAAGTTGACGGACAAAGATTAGATCCGAGAAAAAAGCAGAAATTCACTCACAGTGGAATTAAGGCAGAAAGAGAAAGAACATATCTTTAGTTATAAAGATATACTGAACCAAAACATCTAAAGACATATGCCAATTGGAATGCGATACGTCAATGGATCCCAGA